>NC_046377.1:17450515-17600515 GCF_011125445.2 Fundulus heteroclitus
TCGGGTTATCTTTCATCGCAAATAAAGTTTTAGACTGTTTCACAGCAACTCGTGCTTTGAACAATACGAGTACATAATAGTGAGTTAAAGGGGGAACATTTCAACACCGCTATAAACAACCCAAATAAAATCACAGAGTAAAGGATTCGACACCGCCCGAATAATCAGATGCAAAGAAATGAGCTGAAAATAGATCCTGCAGATACAACCTTTTCCTGCTGTACTACGAATTATCACAATAATATTTTAGAACCCCAGTATTGTTAATCTATTAAAAAACCAATACACACATCTGAAGTAGCCCATTGTCAGCGTTTGCTATGCCATAAGCTGGTTGAATATGCTTATTATTATTATTAATTATAATTTGGTATTATAATTTAAATAATAAATCATTCAACTCAAAATTTCGCTATAACAAATATAGTTCAAATGGTGGTGATGTTAGCTATAAGCTTATAAGTATTTATACCACTAATGCATTTAGTTAACTTTCTGTTATGAACTCATTTATGCTGGAATAAATGATCAGGTCGGACTGTTAACCGACCAGGTTTATCCAGAGGCTGTGAGAGAGAACCCCATGTAACTGCAATTAGAGTTTAAATCCTTAGTCCCTTATCACCATCCAATGATATTGTCTCTGTATTAATGTCAGATGTTAACTCCAAAGGAGGTAGCTCTGATTTCTGAATACCCAGGCAACTGTGAATTGGATCTGAACACAAAACAATGTCTATTCCGCAGTGGTTGGTTTTATTGAACCAAAAGCAATTCCCTGTTACAGTAATTCTCTGATTCAAACAACTTGGGAATTCTTACTCATACTAAACTAAACATTGCAAAATATATATGTGGAAATAAAGAACAAAAACAAAAATAAACAATGGATTAAAATGAGCGGTTAGCAGATCTTAACTTAACTCAAAGGTTTAACACCGCCCTCGCACCCCGACACCGCATTTAAGTATCGCAGACACAACCGCAACAGCTTCGGGAATCTCACTGGACGCTTTGATGTCTTACACAAAGCTAGTTCAGCTAAGCTACCTACAGTCCAGATACACGTGACCCTCCCAAGATGGCTGCTACGATGACGTATGAGGGGAGGTCCTAATAACGTAACCACGCTTACGCTGATGGGACAATGCCTCGTTTCGAGAGGGGGGGCTAACTAGGAGTTTAAAGCAAAGCCCGCGACTTGAGCTCGGACAAAGAATTAAACTGATAAGGAGCGAAAAGAGAGAAGAGGGGGAAGCAGGGAAGAAGATGAAAAGAGATAATCGGTAACCACGGCGGGGTTCTTGATTGGATCACAAATCAACACAGCAAAATCAATTGTAAAATACATGCACATATAAAGAAAATGTTCGCAAAATAATTCCAACTTCGTCGTGGAATAAAAGCATTAACCAACACCTACAAAGTTCTACGCCTGCCCAGGCACTTCTAAACACCCTGTTGGTGAGACAGAATGAAAGGGGAGAGTCCGTTACTTTGATGGTGCCTCGGAGCTGGTCCGGAACGCTCCGAGTGTGGCTTTCTGGACGCGCTTCGACGAGCGCAGTTGTCCACAGGCTGCAGCGGGACGGGGAAGAAGCTGCTTCGTTTCTTCCTCCGGGTTCGGTCGCTTTGTGGCCAGACAAAGCGGGGTCCTCTTCGATCAGTGGGAGATGCGGCGTCTCTCAGTCTTTTGATCAGAGGGAATTTAAAAGTACTTATTTAAGTCGACCTCCTGTTATAAAGCAGGGAATAACTGTTGCGTCGAAAAATCTCGGTCCAGCGAGCAATCGAACACGTGGCGTGGGAATCAGCTGTGCGTGTCTTCTCGGGTTGGCTAAGGCCAGGGAAGAAGGAAGCTCATCGTGTGTGATCGGCTTTTATAGCCATCACTATAGCAACCTTATCTTGATCGGCGGCCATTTTTGCCGTGTTGCGTGATGGGAGTTGGTGGCCATTTTGACCACATTGCATCATGGGTAACGCAGTCCGTTACGTCCCGAATTGATGCCGTTTCCTTGATCGGCGGCCATTTTGCCGTGTTGCGTGATGGGAGTTGGTGGCCATTTTGACCACATGAGTTGGTGGCCATTTTTGACCACATTGCATCATGGGTAACGTAGTCCGTTACCGCTTTCTGTCACGTCTGAACTGGCACAACATACCCCCCTTTAGCTTTGAAGAGTGGATGCTGGTCACAGTCTTTAAAGCTACAACCAAGTCCATTCTGGCGTGACGAAAATCCGTTGTGCATGAGTGGAACAACCTAATAGTCTTTCTAGTAGTCCATTGGGATTCATGCAAGTTCAGTTCATCATCCAAGAGGAGGAAAAACGAAGCATTCATTGTGCCTGGGGTCAGTGACCTAGCCTGGGCAGGACTAAGCTATAGCTAGTCATTTCTATTGGCTAATAAGGCAACAATAAAGTAATAAAAAAAAAGAAATGCAAACTTCACAATCACCATCGTCAATACATTCATTGGTCATCAGGTTTGAACTTTGAACCAAAAAAGGAGAGAGGGAAAAGGGGAAAGGAAAGAGACAGCGGTTCGTAGTCTAATCAGCTTATGGCCTTCAAGGAGCTGGTGCTACGAACCTGGGAGCGACAAGGTGAGGGCGTCAACCTGGTTTGCAACTGTTTGATCTGCTTGTATGCTGCATACGCCATCGCAGTAGTGATGGCCCATCCAAATACAAGGAGAACCACAATAATGGTCATAATGTGAGTGTCGGTCGACTCTGTAGCTCTGGGGAAGCGAAGCAGAGGGACCGAGCTCAACTCTGATGGAGTGAGACTGAATTTAATCAGCTGCGTGCCTGCGAGTAAAAGCTGTCTTTCAATGCCGACATCAATGCTGAAATTGTATCCCTTAAAGACATCTATTATTTCAATCTCTGATAAATGGGTTGCTTGGGCATACCCAGTGGATGTCTTTGTTTTGGTACACCAATCCAAATTAGGGACTAAATAAGTTTGGGGTCAGCATCATGATAGGCCAATATTGAGGGAGTTGTAGGTGTACGTGGGTCTCACCTTGCCAAAAACCGACATTCAATACTGATTTAAGCCTATACACATTAGCCCTTTCAATGATGGGAAGGTTTAGCATAAATCCTATCTCCAAGTTGTCAGGATTTACAAATATTGGAATTGCACTACCTAGGCTGTACGCCAGGTGTATTTGTGGTGGTTGCAGTGTTTCACTAGAGGCAGATTTGAGAACCTTTTCAACCAAATCTACTGGTACCCAGGTACGGAGGAATCCGTCCTTCAGCAAGGCTATTTATGGATGAACTAACCTCTCGAGTGAGGTCCTGCATTAAATCTCTAAACAACCTGAGTATACATCATGTCATTCTTTACCACTTCTGTGAGCGTTTCCAAAGCAATGCATGGTGTTATGGCTGAGTGTGAAATTATAGACGTGAAGTTATGTATGGACACTTGCTTTATTAGTGCATGTTTAAAGTGTCCTGATTGAACATGCACTTGTCCTATTTAATGTTATGCATTGTTCTCTTCGGCGGGGGCGGAGTTAGGCTCCGTTCCCTGTGAGGAGAGTTTAGTGGACGGTTTAGTTGGTTCGCTTGAACCCATTTGTACTCTGGACTTTGCATGCGGGCTTCTAGGTTCTTTCGAGGCCACGCGAAAGTCGTTTGGAGACAGTCTTTTAAGTCAGTGACGCACTGGAGTGCAGTGTAGATGGTTGTCACACTGACGTCTTTGGGTTGGTAGATGAGATTCAGGGGAAGTGTCCTTTGCCTTCCTGTCATCATCTGGAAAGTGTCACCCCTGTGGAGCATGGTGAGGTAGAGTGGACTAGCATTAGGACCAGGGGAAGCTTTGTATCCCGGTCCCCGTCATGGCTGCTGGCATGTTCCTTTGACATGCTGACCACGGTGCAGTTCATTCGCTCCACCTGTCCGGATGACTGTGGGCGGTAGGTGATGTGGAATTTAACTTCCACGCCCAACATGTTGAAAAGCACGGTCATAATGTTTGACGTTCCTCTGTCCGAGTCGACGGACAGGGGAAGGCCCCACCTGCTGAAAACGTGATTTAGCAGCAGGGCTGCTGTGGTGACAGCGGTGTCATTCGGTGCCGGCAAACATTCGAACCATTCTGTGAAACTGCCTGTTATTGTCAAAAGATATTGTTATCTCTTAACGATTCGGGGACTGGACCGATCCAGTCAGTCTGCAAATGTGACCACGGAAATATAACCCCCCTTTGCTGAAGCAGGGCTCGGTCTAGTGGCCGTGTGGGTTGTAACTGGCTGCAGGTTAAGCAGCCTTGTACATACTCCTGGGTGTCCTGGGCCGTTAAGGGCCGGGACGCCACCTGTTGGAGAGTTTTCAGATTAGCTTTGCAGCTTCTGTGTTCTCCTACTGGTGAGTCATGGATGTGTGTCAGTGGGATCCCAAGTTCGTTTGAATCTTTGGGCTGAATGGGCTGAAACTCATAAAACAGCTCCTTAAGTGCTGTTTCCTCTGTTTCAGTGGTCAGTGCATCAGCTTTTTCCAGCTGTTGCATGATTTCTGTTTCGAAGCCAGGCAGGGCTCAGTGGGTGAGTCCCAATTCTCTGGTTGATTTGGTGCTGGTTCTGTTGGGTTGGTTGCTATCGCATACACCAACAGATTTCCTTCAGCTTCAAGCGTTGCACCACAAATGGATCCAGCAGGCCGAGCTTCATGTCGCCTGATTTGGATCATGCTGGAAGGAAAGGTAAACACGGTGTCTGGAGAGTCCTGTCTGCCGGTCAAGAATAAGGGCAGGTCTCCGATGACGGGAATGCTCAACTCAAAGTCGTGGAAAGAGCTTTCGATGAGCACCCCAAGAGGTTTCTTCTTCGCCACCACTTGGATCGGCATGCGAGTTGGATTCTCCACTAAAAGGTAAGCTGAGCGGTTGTTCAGCTCAAGCAGGGGTGTGTCAGAGGATTTGGAAATCGGCTCTGTGGAAGGCAGAAATGGTGCTAAAAGTTCTTTGGGCTCCTCAGAGCATGTCACCTGGTTGATAGGGACGGACAGTCCACTTCCAGAAGTGAGGGGCTTGGGAGTCCCCACTTGGGCCCAAAGATGACCATGATAGCAGTCAATGAGTGGGGCTAACCTGTTCAACAGGTCCTGACCCACAAGAAAAGGTTCTGTGTCCAAAGTACATATGTAGATGGGGTGCACCAGGGTCATGTCACGGAAAGTGATGTTTAACCACGCCCGTTTGGTGATGCATGACTGATCCTGAGTGTAGCTGGTGATGCCCACGTCACAGGTCTCCACCTGGAACGGTTTCCCAAGAGACACCATAGCTCTGGTCACCTCATCAAACAAATCTGAGCACATTAGACTGATCTCGGAACCCGTGTCTAAAAGAGCATTTGCAGTTACACATCCTCCGATAACTGTCGAGCAGTATAAGCGGTGTGCATTTTCATGATGGTTTAGCTCACCTAGGAACCTTAGAAAAGGGGCTTTCTGATCACCTGCTGATGGGATCTTAGAAGGTTGTTGGTGATTTTTCGGTTGGTCCCCCCCTTTAATCAGATAAACTCTGTTAGAAGGGGAAGCCTGTTCCACGCCTAGTCATGCTGGCTGGGGTTTTGGGCCTGGCTTACCTGGAGGGTCGACAGGATTGGATGATGGCTGGGACGGCTGCGGCGCGTTCTGACGCACTGTTTCGGCTAGCAACCTGCGAAAAGTCTCCTCTATCTCCTTTCTCATTGACTCCCTCCATGCGCAGGTTCCAGCCTTTGTTGTCATGTGTGCTTTTCGACCTTTCTGGCCAGTCAGTTTGCTTACCGTCTCGGGCTGGATCCGGCCTGTGCCATTTTTGAAACCTCTCACCTTCCATGCTGCCATGCTGACCTCTCCTATCCTGGGAAGCTTTCTTCTGCGGCGGCTCAAAACCATGTTGCTTCATAGGGCCAAATCTAGTTTTAGGTTTGAAGGGAGGCATCTCATGTCCCTCCAGACCTAAACTCTCTTCTGGTTCGGCTTGAATCTGCAGAACCTTTTATCACTATCGGCTCCTTGTTGGGCCGGACACGTGTTTCCCATGCAACCTGCGCGTATTTCCTGATTTCCTGCATGGTAAGTTTCTTGGTTCTACAATGCATGGTAACCTCATAACGCACGCTTTCATGAAGATTATGGAGGAACAAAGATTTGAAAGTGTGGTCTTCCTCCAAGCCGGGAGCATTTCGTCCCTGAAAGTAAGCAGCCCGCAAGCGACGGTAGTACGCTTTTGGTGCTTCAGTTCTCTTTTGCTGAATTGCAAAAGCTCCAAGAGTTGCAGAAGCTGGGTCTGTAAACACAGAATATTCTTCTCTTAAAGCCTGACAAAGAGCTGAGTAACGGTCACGTGTAGCTGGGGGGAGGCTTTCTATGAAAACATGGACACTTCTGGACGTGGTTTTCCAGATAAGCTTCAACTTTTCTCGAGCTGAGGGGCTATATAAGTCTAGCAGACAGCGCTCTACCTCTCTGAGATAGTCATCAATGGTGGATTCTGTATTGCTAGGATCAAACGCTCTATGTCTCGGGCCAGGGACTCAAGTTGACGCATCCGCAGTCCCTGTTCAGGGATCGGAGCTGGTCCATCTGAGTCCTCTCCTGACGACTCCTGCCTGCGGTAACCACGATAGGAGGGAGGCTCCAGTTCTGACCACCTACCTGGCATCGGCGGCCGTTCGTGGGACGCAGGGGGACCCCCCCTGTCATGAACTCTTGTCTGTGGACGCAGTTCAGAGGAGTGGGGTTCACCTGTGTTCCAGGAACGGTGCTCTCGTCGCCCTGGTGGGGGGAAAAGATCACAGCGGACCGTGTCAGGGGTCAGGTGGGAAGCAGGTGTTTTCCCATGATTTACATCATGTGGATCAGTCCTGATTGCCACCCTAAGTTGTTTAGGCATTTCTTTCCGTATCACACTGCTATATCTGTCCTGACCTTCGCTTACCCTTCGCTCAGAAGGTGTCTGGGGGCCCAGTTCATCCAATGTCCTCCAGGTGTGATCTCCATGTTTTCCTTTGGAGTTCTCACACTCAGATCCTTCTGTCTGCAAGCTAATGCGATCCTCCTCTCGCTCCTCTGTGGGATGACAGCTGCCCTGAACACTTCTCTGTTCTAGCTCCCTAACTCTTTCCTCAGCTGCGATCCGTATCTCAACCTCTCTGTTACGCAGATCGGTCTCTAGCGTTAACCTTCGGTGGTATAACGCAGTTAATTCACCCAAAACATCTGCTACCAATCTATGTTTAGGTTTTCTCTGGACCTCCTCCACCAATTCCTGAATTCTCCTCTCACAGTCTTCTATGCTAAACTGATTCAGACGGGTTTGTTCGTCCGGTGTCATTTTAAGCAGTGAGCTAATGACATCCTGGGCCTCCATTCCAATGGAATGGTTTGGACCTTCAGCTCCTTCAGCTGAAGAACCGCTACTATCCATTCTTTGTCAGCTATGGATAACAACACAACAGGTAACAACCTGTAGTTTAGCTCAGCGCTAAACAACAGACAACAAATAACAACGCTGTATTCTAGCTTAGCACTAGGTAACAACGCATACACTTAAGTTTAGCTCAGCGCTAAACAACAACTGCTAACAACAACTGTTAAGTGGCTTCACTTTAACTGTTAACAGCAAACACGCACTATGACTGGCACTTAACTGCAGTAAGTGGGTTCAAATACGTGCGTTTAATTAGGCTGCACAGGGGAAAATCAACCCTGCGACTTACAACTCCTTAGTTTTAGGAACGGTTAATATGCTTGTTTAACTTTGAGAAAATTAACTTTGAGTGACATGGACCACTAACCTTTCGGCCAGTAATTAAGTGATAAAGCTGTGGCTTTGTTTGTGATGTAAGTTATTTCAGAACAGGTGCTCTACACATGTGTGGAAAATAGCAGTGTTTTGGAGCTTCAGAGGTGGCAAAGAATGACAGTTAAAAACCGCTAAATTGCAACCTTAGTTTCAAAATCACAGCTCAATTTTGACCACTTATGGTGAGCAGAAGGGGATAAAGGAGGAAAAAAAAAAAAAAATATATGAATAAAATAAAATTAAAGAAGACAAAAGGGCGGAACCGTAAGGTAAGTTTAAAGAAACTGACTTTCAAAACTGTCCCTCCGGGACACTGAGCGATCTAAGCCGTCTTTAAAACCGTGACTGCAACTACCTATCCTGGCCACCAGATGGAGGCAGGGTCTCTCTTTTCAAAGCAGAACACGACACAGACTCCGATTGACAAGTAGCAGACGCTGGCTGCTGTGTATTTCAATCTAGCTGACTTCCAGTCCAGAAATCAATATTCAAACCTCAGGTTAACAACCTCAAACCACCACAAACACGTATATATTTAGTAATGATACCTCCTTAATCAATTATGACTGAATAGTCCTTTTGGCAAGGTGAGCAGTCAAAATGCTGGAATATGGATTGTGTTCATTCAATTCATAAGTTGCTGGTTATTCGATTTAGTCTAAAGGAACGCCAATAAGTAGACTCCAGCCCACCCAGGGACGCCAATTTATGCTATGCCATAAGCTGGTTGAATATGCTTATTATTATTATTAATTATAATTTGGTATTATAATTTAAATAATAAATCATTCAACTCAAAATTTCGCTATAACAAATATAGTTCAAATGGTGGTGATGTTAGCTATAAGCTTATAAGTATTTATACCACTAATGCATTAGTTAACTTTCTGTTATGAACTCATTTATGCTGGAATAAATGATCAGGTCGGACTGTTAACCGACCAGGTTTATCCAGCAGGCTGTGAGAACCCCAATGTAACTGCAATTAGAGTTTAAATCCTTATTCCTTATCACCATCCAATGATATTGTCTCTGTATTAATGTCAGATGTTAACTCCAAAGGAGGTTAGCTCTGATTTCTGAATACCCAGGCAACTGTGAATTGGACTGAACACAAAACAATGTCTATTCCGCAGTGGTTGGTTTTATTGAACCAAAAGCAATTCCCTGTTACAGTAATTCTCTGATTCAAACAACTTTGGAATTCTTACTCATTACTAAACTAAAACATGCAAAATATATATGTGGAAATAAAGAACAAAACAAAAATAAACAATGGATTAAAATGAGCGGTTAGCAGATCTTAACTTAACTCAAAGTTGTTTAACACCGCCCTCGAAACATCGGCATTTCACGTATCAGCATTGACAGACAGAACAGCTTCGGGAATCTCACTGGACGCTTTGATGTCTTACACAAAGCTAGTTCAGCTAAGCTACCTACAGTCCAGATACACGTGACCCTCCCAAGATGGCTGCTACGATGACGTATGAGGGGAGGTCCTAATAACGTAACCACGCTTACGCTGATGGGACAATGCCTCGTTTCGAGAGGGGGGGGGCTAACTAGGAGTTTAAAGCAAAGCCCGCGACTTGAGCTCGGACAAAGAAATTAAACTGATAAGGAGCGAAAAGAGAGAGAGGGGGGAAGCAGGGAAGAAGATGAAAAGAGATAAATCGGTAACCCACGGCGGGGTTCTTGATGGATCACAAATCAACACAGCAAAATCAATTGTAAAATACATGCACATACAAAGAAAATGTTCAGCAAAATAATTCCAACTTCGTCGTGGAATAAAAGCATTAACCAACACCTACAAAGTTCTACGCCTGCCCAGGCACTTCTAAACACCCTGTTGGTGAGACAGAAATGAAAGGGGAGAGTCCGTTACTTTGAGGTGCCTCGGAGCTGGTCCGGAACGCTCCGAGTGTGGCTTTCTGGACGCGCTTCGACGAGCGCAGTTGTCCACAGGCTGCAGCGGGACGGGGAAGAAGCTGCTTCGTTTCTTCCTCCGGGTTCGGTCGCTTTGTTGGCCAGACAAAGCGGGGTCCTCTTCGATCAGTGGGAGATGCGGCGTCTCTCAGTCTTTTGATCAGAGGGAATTTAAAAGTACTTATTTAAGTCGACCTCCTGTTATAAAGCAGGGAATAACTGTTGCGTCGAAAAATCTCGGTCCAGCGAGCAATCGAACACGTGGCGTGGGAATCAGCTGTGCGTGTCTTCTCGGGTTGGCTAAGGCCAGGGAAGAAGGAAGCTCATCGTGTGTGATCGGCTTTTATAGCCATCACTATAGCAACCTTATCTTGATCGGCGGCCATTTTGCCGTGTTGCGTGATGGGAGTTGGTGGCCATTTTGACCACATTGCATCATGGGTAACGCAGTCCGTTACGTCCCGAATTGATGCCGTTTCCTTGATCGGCGGCCATTTTGCCGTGTTGCGTGATGGGAGTTGGTGGCCATTTTGACCACATGAGTTGGTGGCCATTTTGACCACATTGCATCATGGGTAACGTAGTCCGTTACCGCTTTCTGTCACGTCTGAACTGGCACAACAGCGTGTTAAGGGAAAAAAAGGGAACATGAACAGGGAGCATCAGGGAAAAAAACAAAACAAAAACAAAGGAAAAGCAGTAGAATCAGTGATGATGCTGTATTTCTAGAAGTGTCTCTGCTGTATCCATGGTTTTACCCGACAGTCTAGCTGTCTGTTTCTTCAAATGCAATCTGAACAGACGAGTGAACCTGAAAAGGATGCGTCTCTGAGAGCGTTTGAGAGGACCTGTCTGCAGGTACAGCTGAGCCTGATCTAAAGCTACAGGTCTGGCCTTGGATAGATGCAAACTAGCATTATCTAAAACTCAATGGAGAAGTGGCATTCAGAATCAAATAGAAGACGCTTTTTTGTTATTGTATAGATATAAAGCAGAATTGGTGAACATTTCCTAACCAGTGCATACATAACTGTGGTAATTTCAAAATAAAGCTACCAAAGCAGAAATGTGCGAAATGCTTAATCTGCTGCCTTTTCTAGACGTTATGAAGCCGTGTGAAGAGCCAATGTGCTGCGGGTATATTCCCAAACATTTCCCATTCAGGTATTTGTTTGCCTTGAGCATGAAGATGCTCTCCGGAGGAAAAGACTGCTCACCTCCAACATGCTGTGCGAAATCGTTTCAGATACAGGCTTTATTATTAGCTCCAGGACAATTAGGAGGCTTGGACCTGTCTCACTCCCTGTCATCTGGAGCTGTGGATGGGCGGTGACACTCCCTCAGCTGCTCCCCCCCGGTGCTGGGCAGGAAGACAGGAGGCTGAAAATAGCCGGCTAAACAAAAACAACAACAGAGGAGATGAAACGAGAACAGAGGACGTTAATATTTGCCCGGTAAGGCCTATATCAGGTCACATCTGCTTTGAATTATTATTTTTAAGAACCATATTTGGGAGGAAATACAAATATTGTCTTTTTCTAATTAAAAAGTATTTATTTCAGCCTTCAAAAGATTTAACTTGGAATTCACGTCTTTCCTGCATTTAGCAGTTTCAGATCAACATAAAGTTTTCAATTCACCTGATATATGTTAGAACTTTATTTTAAAAGGTAATGTAGCAAAAACCTGTTGCCTCTCCTGTGCTCAGGGCTCATACGTGCTTTGAGTTAAAATTTATTTTTATTTTCAACCAAAGAACAATAAAACAGAGGTAAATAAAGTTACATTTAAAACAAGATACTGATGGAAAGATAGCTAAATGTAGGCATCAATCCAAAAGAACAAAACAAATACTGTGCACATTAAATACTTTTAATACATAAAATTTACCTAATGAAATAATTTGACATTTTTAGGGAGTTTTCTGTAAATTTGAATGTTTTGGTCCTGGTTTAAAAGGAGTCAGCAGCTTCCGCATACGATTTATTAAAGAGCTGGAATCCAGAGCTGAGGAGCATGGAAACTAAATGCTGCCTCCTGTCTGTCCTCCCAGACCTCGCCGGCCTCAGATGACCTGGATCCAACAAGCAACTCTGAAATAATATTTAAACCTAAAACCAGAGATTTAACGATCAAACCTTTCACAAACAGGGAAACAAAATTTCAAGAAATCTAGGGCAGTACTGGAACCTCAACAGGGAACATTTTCATGGTCCATGCTTAGACGGACACTTTTTAAAACCTTTATTAATGTTCCAGTGGCTAAAAACACGGATGCATGGATGGATGTTTGAATCCAACATTTGTACAACAGGAAACGGAACAGAAGTCATTATTGTAAATGGACTGAACTTCATTCGTTCAATGTTAATGCATTCACAAATCCACACACCTTGGGGGTTTTAAAGTGAAGGAAAGAGGAATCAAGCCTGAAACTTTACAATTACACTTAGACTACAGTTCACAGTAAGACGCCCAGACAGGAAAATACTTAAACTCTACATGTTTCCACACTGTTGCTGTAAAGAAAATGTGCAAACCTTACGGACTGGTTTCATAAACTGCATCAGTCCTGAATCTCCAGAAAACAACTATCTATGTTACAAGTCCACTGCTACAACAGTACCAAAAATCTAAAATGAGTATATGGAACATGCAGCATGTCCAGCAAAGCAATGACAAGGAGGAGCTTTAAATTACCTTGCTTATAATCAAAGTGTGCACAGGTTGATCTCCACTCTCTCCTGAGAATTAGTCATTTTTAATTACGGACGGAGGTTTGCTGTCCTGCAGAAACCTGTTTTACAAAGCAGCAGCTGTCATTTCTGCTTTTCACATGGAATCAGACTCAAAGTTTGACGCTTCCAGCTGCAGACATCTCGTTTCATACGCCTCACGCCAGCTAGGGGAAGTGGTCATGAATTATGTAAATACGATTTCAACCAAGCAGTTGGAGGACAGAGAACTTAGGTAAAAAAAAAAAAATGGCTTTAGAACCCCAGAAGCGGAGGTGAGCAATCTATTTTATTTCCAGAGGGCAATTTTTGCCTATAAATCAGAGGCACACACTGAATTTAGAGCAAGACAGCAGGCAACATAATATAATTTACAGATTTTTTCCGCTATGCCATCAACTGTCACAGATCCCTTTAATGTAAACAGACAGGACATGCTCCACTATGCTGTCCAACCAGTTATTTAGTCTCAAACAGGCCGTGGCTAACAATGTTACTTGTTTATTTTACTCTTGAATAATCTCCATTCAAATGAAAACAGACAGAAATCCCTTGTTTATAGTGTAAACATTGGATTAAGACTCATTCGGTTTAAGACACTGCAGGAAATAAAAGAGAAGGGAGGAAGAGCCTTACCATGCCTGCAGGATTATTAATCCGTAATGCACTGTTGCGCTCCACAATGATGGAGCTAAATGGAAATCCCAGAAAATTACAGATACTCCAATACAGTCAATGTTAGGAAATAAAACTCAAGTTATTACAACATCTTGAATCAATGGACTTCATTGACTCTTAAGCTTTGAACCTGCTGGACAGGGGCTTTAAACGGTGGGTCAGGGCAGGTGTCATCATTTTTTCTAACTCACTTCAAACAGTACATTTGAGCCGACAAGACAATTTCAGACAAATTTGGCTCGGAAAAGCAGGATTTTTATAGACACCTGCAAGTCAGAGACTATTATAGCTAGTGTTGCGCCAATGCCATTTTTTGGCCCCGATACCATCTGTTTGAAATTGTGTGTGTATATATATATATATATATATGAAGATATATATATATATATATATGAAGAACTGCATACTACTAAGGGTAGTAGAACCTTTTATTGCCTATCTGGAATGGGTGACAATAGTTGAATAAACTTTTGGCTCTCAAAGGCCAAAATAGTGCAACACACAGGAAATTATAACATGTATAATAGCAGTGCAACAGTAAGACAGTGGAATTACATTAATAATAGAATAATCTCTTTTAAACCCTGAGTTTTGGCTCTCAAATGCCAAAATAGTGCAACTTTCATGAACTTATATAACATGTATAATACTAGTCGGAAGAGAGAAGGCTGCGTTCAAGTGACATACAAACATTAAAATGGTATCAGTGCCCTATTTGTTGGTACTCGCCGATACCGATACCACCATTTTAGTGCTGGATAGGGGCCCCGTCTGATACTGGTATCGGTACAACACTAATTATAACTGAAAACAAAGTTAATCAAAGAGGAAAAATAATCCAGAATGATTCCTATATTTCCCAATGCATACAAAACTAATAATAAAAATTGGTCTCAAGAATATATCAGTATACAAGCCTTTAAAAAAAATCACTATTTATACATTAAAAAATGGGAGGAGGAGTCAGAATCCTAAAGATCAGAGGAGAACTGGATTGAGGGAGTTTGGCTGGTAGAATGTAATGACATTTTTTCTCTCTCCTGAAATAACGGCCCTGTGAACGGACACACAGAGTCATAGCTTCTGTTGGAGACATATGGAAAACCATTATCACATCTTTTGGGCCTGTCCAAAAATCCAATCATACTAGAGGATGGATGTCTCCAAGAATAACACAATGAGTGGAGCGAGATTTTTCCTTCACTATCTCATCATATCTTGGCGAAACACCTGAAACAGTCCTATGCAAAGATAAGACTTAGACTTAGACAAACTTTGTCATTTTGTATGCACACAGTTGCATACAGCTTCCGACAATGTAATGAGATTGCAAATGAAATAAAATAACATTACAATATAAAGTGCAGCAGTGATAAGAATGTACAGTGCAGGAGAAAAGTAGTTTTTTTTAAAAAGTGTGCAGAAGAATGTTCAACCATGTTTATAGTGCAAAGATAATGGTGCAAAAAGGCATTTATATGAAATGTTCAATGTTGGCAGTGCAAAATAATAATGGTGCAAAAATGCAGTAAATGTTCAGTTGTGCACTTTTAAATTTAAATCGATAATAAAAGTTTAGCAACGTTGGAATACTTGCTTAAGATCTTTTTTTTTATAACCTGAAAACAGCTGCAAGTTGACCCTCCAACATTGGACCAAAGGCACAGAGTTGTAAAAGAAATCTATGGTATGGCAAGAATTACATTTGAGAATATGGATTTGGAAAAATGTACCAAATCATGGGAAGAATTTAGTGTGTATGCACTTTATATTGGCCTATGTAATAAACCCACGATGTCTTGAAAAACATTGTAAGTACATTAACTATGGGCCAATTTCATTTTATTCATCTTTTTTTATTATTTTCTCTGCAGCACCCATGTTTTCTCCATGTTCTTTGTCCTCAGTCCTCAAAATACATCAGTAAAAAAAACTCAGTCATAGCCTGTTTGCTGACTGATGGAAGCCCTTACTAACTAGTCTTTTTCTTTTTTTTTTAGATCCTCCAAAGACCAGTAAAAAATATCACCTTGATCTCATTTAATTTAAGTTGTTCTGGTTTTATTTACACACATGGGATTGAGTTGGCCATGAGAGATTTCAATGCATTTTTTTTCTTTAAAAATGAATAAACTACACAAAACTAAATAATTTTTTTTTATTTTTTTGCTTTTCCACCTTAAAACCTTCCCCAGACTGAGCTCTGTTTTTTTCTGTCTGCACCTTATTGTTTTTTACCCCTCACCTACCAGCAGTTTGGACCACTGGTTACCAAAACTATGAAAAATTAACACCCAATAGTGACCAATGCAACCCTTGGAAATATATTTGCAATCTGGCTCTGGAGAATCCAACTCTGGGAATCACTAACCTAAGCAAAGTCTGAGTCAAAATGACAGCAAATATGTCAAGGAAGCGTATCAAATAAACCCCGTGGAGCGCTGCTGGAAACCACATGAGCAGTTCATTCTGTCACCAGAGATTTCGTCACCACAGATATTCCACGTGGGATGTCAGCAGGCGATGAAGACAGATTGCAGGTGTATTATAGCTGGAGAAATTACAGCATATGCCATGAAGAATAAGCAGGAAATGGAGGGAAAGGCAGGCCTGTTCGCTGTTATGGGATATCGGCAGCTGAAGACGTCCATCAGCATAAGAGGGCATTAGAAAGCTGGTGTGAGTGGCTGGATGAGAGAAACGATGCCTGTTCCAGTCAGATAATTAGTCCACATGGCGATCAGCCTCTAATCTGACTCACAGAGGAGAGCCAAACAGACAGTGATGAAGAGGAGGAGGAGGACGGTCTCTGGTGTCGAACATTAACAGTCTTTCTGACCTGCTGGTTGGAGCTGGTTGGAGCTCAGAGGTCACCGCAGGACGCACACGAGCCAAATCTGCAGCAGGACACGTACGAACCGAAAGCAAAAGCAACAGTCGAGCACGTTTCTAGTCACGCTAAAGATGTGGTGCATTGCAATCTGGTTGAGAGAAACAAATCAAAACAACGTTGAATAATACTTTTTATCTCCTATGGAGGTAAAGACTGTTATTGCCGTTAGGGTGCTTCAATTTGTTTTGTTTTAAAAAAAAAAAAAAGGTTTGTTGATAGAATAGACTTTTATTGTCCTTCAGAAGGAAAATTCAAGCATCCCAAAAAAGTGAAAGATAAATGGAAGCAAGCAGATACACACAGGTAAAAATATAGAATAAAAAATAACAAGAGGGCAGATTTTCTGAGTACGAAAATAAAACACTACTTTACAGTTCCTAGCAGAATCATAAATAGCATAATCTAAAACTTAACTGTGCAACTAAAATGGTTGATTTGGGGAAATTTGCTAAATGTGTATGTATATTTATGCATAAAAATACCCAGCAAAAACGGCAGGGATTTAACATTTATTGAGTTTGTTGGGTGAAGTGATGGTTTTAGAGTTGAAAAGCTGCTGGACGGCATTATCTCTGATAACAATATGCATTTGGTCAGCCATGAATCAACGTTTTAAACTGGAAAAGACTTTGTGATGCTGAAAGATTTAAGTGCAACAGTTTTCAAACCACTGAATCTTTATATTGATCTAATGACCCGGATTCTCTGGAGAATACCGTAGTTCTCTTGGGTTTTTGAGGATTTTCCAACCTTTTTCTTTGGACTCTGATTATTCAAAACTATTTTTGCTCCAGTCCTTGCTCCTGCACCTTAGGAATGCATAATGTACAATGCATGCCTAAAAATAAAATTATTAAAAAACTGATCGAAAGACAAATTCTGTAGCTACAGTTTTTAGCAGATGAACAGTGGCTGTAAATTATGATCAAAAGAAAATTATAGGACAAGGAAACTGTTTTTTTTTTTAATTCCCCAAGATAAAGGACAGAAAAAAACCTACAACTATAAGACAGCATAGATAGTAATAAAACAATATGGAATATTTAAAATACACAGTTCAGTGACATTTTTAATTCAGCAGCAGAATTGGTAAAAAATTATTTAAATCACGTTGCTGGACACGAATGCCTTCAGCATTAATTAATTGAATATTAATATTCCAATTTTACCAAAAGCATATCTTTTCCCCAATATATTCAGTGGAAAGAGTTAAAATTAAACAGTATTTTTTACAGTTAGAAAAAAAAAATCCATATTTTATTCTAGTTATGCATAGAGCTGCAATCAATTCATCAAATGACATCTGAGTGATAACAAAAATTCATTTTAAAAGTCATTTTAAATTAAAAGTTATCTTAAGTGGAAATTTTGGTTATTTACTTTAGTGGAGTAATTATTTTTTAACCTGCTTTTTACTTCTACTCCTTATATTTTCATGCAGTTAGCGGGACTATCTACTCCTTACATTTTGAAAATAGTGTAATTACTTTGTTTATTACAGCTTGTTTTCATTCTGGCTTGTCAATAAAAAACAAACAACAAAATCAGATAAATAGCGCTACCTGAACAGTATGGTTTGGATTATGGTTGGAGGCAGCACTGCATCAAGTTGTTTGCCAAACGGCACAACAAAAACCTAACAACAAGACGTAGGAGAAAATAGCATTTTTAGGATTATTTGCTCTTTTCCTTTTTAAATTTTTTAATTAACCACTTTCATTAACGAGCACTCATTTTCATGTCCATGATTTGTTGTCTTAGCATCTGTTCCCTTCATGAATTCCTGTAGTCACGCTTGGATGTTCATTTAAATTCCAATAATAAGTAAAAGATTATTGTTAATATGTCTCTGAAATTTGACTTTTTGCACTAATACTTCTAGGCAACCAGACATCAGATTTTCTGCTCCATGAATGTTGATGCTCAGCATTGCACCTATATGACCCTTTAATATATTTACATTGTACTAAATGATTCGTTTTCAATGGACATGTATGTGGGTGAAACAGCCAATCCTAATTTTTATCAATATTTCGACTTTAATACTTTAAGTAGTTATTAGTTATTATGTATTTACATAATACCCAGTCCTGTTACTTGAGTAAAATGCTTGAAAATACTTCTGTATCAACTCAAACCCTAGTATCTATACTTCTACTTGAGTAATAGATGTGAATACTTTTGACACCTCTGCACACACAGGGAGAACATGCAGAAAGACCAGCAGTGCTACCAGCTGCAGGCCAGTTATCAAGATGAAAACATTAAATCAGATCTTTTTTTAAATAATAATTTTGCCTTAGGCTTTTGTGCAAAGAGCTCTGTGGAAAAATATCTAGTAATGTGTAAAACTGCAGCTTAAATCCTCCCACAGACCTACAAAAAACAGCAGCATTACCTTGTGAACACATTTCTGTCTGACATCAAAAAAATCGGTAAAAAGACAAGAATGCGTCGTTTGTAGGATGAATACAAAGTAAATAGGTTGATATAAAAATGGAAAAACGGTAAAAGCTTGAGCCGATGAATCTGCAATCACGAACGATGTTCAAAATCTCTGTGCACGTTACAGGCAGATTTATTCTTCACAGCAAACTGTTGCCTGCGGTTTGCATCACGTTCCTCTGCGATAAACACACCAGGGAGACACATTACTGGTGCCGCTTTATGTGCTCACAGTCTGCTAACAAACTGTCGGCAGAGAGCGGCGAGAAAAAGCGCTGAAACCTCGATGATGCGTCACCAGGGAGGGAATTTGTCACACTTGACAGTTTGTGAAGAGACTCTCCACAGCTTGCAGAAAATGTGCAGAATGAGTCTTTCACCGTTGGCCCTTCTCAGATGGCAAAGTAAAAGTGCAGAATTGAACAAAAGGTGAATCATTTATGCAGATAAAGTGAATGCAAAACTAATGCCTGAAGAAGAGAAGCAGATGAATGTCTTAATGGATTTAAAACTCTACTCTGTCTGGTTTATGGTTAGTCTCTGTGAATTTACAAAGATTTCAACCTGAAGATAGTTTAATATGAGGAAAATGCACAAATTGGACAAATAAACGGCTAATTATAGGCGCTGTCTGTCCGTTCCCGTTATGTGAATTGTTTTACAGCTGTTCGTCATAACTGTCCATCTGTAGACGTTAATTAATCTAAGAGGAAAAGAGCAAAAGTGGACTTTAGCCATTTTAAGGCTACACAAGGTGAGGTTCATGATCCCTTTTCTTAAATATTACCTTGTACTGGAAGTATAAAAACGGCAACATGCTAGGCGGATGTAGCAGTAATGCAAACAGTGGCTGCATGTTGAAGATGAAAAGATGCTGAAAATTGCATTAACCTCCTTCAGCTGCTTTCAGGGTTCTCCGTCTGCATTTAAAGCTCCAAGATGCATCAGGGCTGCAAGCCGTCACATTTCTGTGCACCCGTATTACAGATGTGGAGACGAAAATGGTTTGAATCGAAAGAAAAAAAAGTTACCGAAGGATTTTGTCATTTTTGATTTTCGAGAAGATTTCAGTCTTGGGGCCGAAACAGTCCCAAAGCGATTGATTTTCCTGCTTAAAGAACCAAATTAATTTTTTGAAAGGCCACCAGCTTTTTATGCAACATCTTCTAGTATCCGTAGTAGAGTCCATAATGCCCTTTTTGGGTTACACTTTATTTGAAGGAGTGTACATAAGACTGACATTACACCGTCATAAACATCACATAACGCCTGTTATGAACATAAATGACTCACTATGAATGTTTAAGACTGTTGTCATTAATTGTCATTCGGTAAATTATGACACTATTAAAGCAAAGTTGACATTGTTTAAAATGTCTTTGTTATGACAACTTGACATTAACAGAGACAAGGTTAAGTTAAGGGCTTGATTTGGGATTAGGTTAAATTAAGGGCCTGATATGGGATTAGGTTAAATTAAGGGTTTGATTTGGGATTAGGTTAAATAAAGGTCTTGATTTGGGATTAGGTTAAATTTAGGGCTTCACTTGGGGTTTTGTTAAATTAAGGGCTTGTCATAACAAAGACATGTTAAACAATGTCAACTTTGCTTTAATAGTGTCATAATTTACCAAATGACAATTAATGACAACAGTCCTAAACATTCATAAAGAGTCATTTATGTTCATAACAGGTGTTATGTCATGTTTATGACAGTGTAATGTCAGTCTTATGTACACCCCTTCAAATAACGTGTTACCCATTTTTGCTAACAAGGTTGAAAGCTGTTGGAAGAGAAACAGACCCACAGCATCACAGACACTTAACAAGTGGGCATGAGTTGCTCTTCACGCACATTCATCCTCTGCTTCATGTAACACCCACCTGGGGTGTTTGCAGTCGAGAAACTCAAACTTGGTCTCATCTGAGCAAAGCACACAGTTCCAGAAAAAAACCCAGGAGCACAGGCTGTCATATATTCTGATATACTGTATCTCAACATAGTACTCCTGGTGAAAGTATGCCAGAAAAAAAAGAAGCCATGCAGAGGATAGTCAGGGGAGACGAGAGGGTCATCGGGGTTTCCCTCCTCTCTGTCCACGGTGCTGCAGGAGCAGGGCACTGATCATCATCAGCGACCCGTCACACCTTCTCCATAAACTCGTTGAACTGCTGCCACCAGGAAAACGTTTCAGGAGCATAAAAACCAGGACCTACAAATTCCACCCGCAGAATGCAAATTTGCTGATTGGATATGTAAAACCACTGCAAATTAGTTCAGTATTAATCTTGTTTTTAAACATTATTATTATTATTATTATTACACTTTATCTGGTGTTTTACATCTCAGGCTGCTGCAATGGTAACTTTAAATAACATAATTGACAATCTTGTGCAATTTACACTGTAGGGATGTGTGTGTGTGTTTGTGTGGGGGCTGTAAATATATGATAGAGGATATTATTGAGGAAGCGCTGTAAATATATGATTGAGGATGTTTTTAACTTTTTGTTAAAAAAGATAAGTTTCTCTTTTACTAAATGTGTATTTTGAGTTGCTTAAGTGGACCACCAGAGAAACTCCCCTTCATTTTGTCCGCCCTACTTTCATATGTACAGCCAAATGACGATAAAGTTCGATTACTGGCTAAAAGTTTCTAAATGGTGGGAGTGGTGGCCTAGTGGTTAGAGCAGCGCGCTTGCGATCTGAGAATGTTGCAAAGTACCTGGTTCGATCCCCAGTGCTGGCACTCTGGGTCCCTGAGCAAGACCCTTAATCCCAGATTGCTCCCCAGGCGCCGCACAGTGGCAGCCCACTGCTCCCCAAGGGTGATGGGTTAAGATGCAGAAGTGAATTTCTCCATTGTGAGATCAATATGTTCAATTTATTTATATTATTTAAATAGTCTGACATCAGTAACTGGGCAACCCGAGATTTTGTTCTAAACTCTGGAAAAAAAGGATGCTTATATATACTCACTGAGATTATTAGCGCTCCAAGTAAAGATGACTTCAGATTATCCCATGAGAATATCTTTTGAGAACACATTTAGTGGTAAACAGACGTTTCTAGATCAGGGGCGTACGAATTGTGACCCAGGGGCCACTTGTGGTCCTTGGAATAATTTTGTCCACCCGTTGTTCCCAACTGCAATTCAAGAATGATTATCTATGGGGCACGCATGGGGCGCGCATGTGACGCAGCGGGTAGCGCGACCCATATACAGAGGCCTTAGTCCTCGACGCAGTCGACCCAGGTTCGAATCCGACCTGCGGTCCTTTGCCGAATGTCTCTCCCCCTCTTCTACCCCCCTTCCTGTCAGCCTACTTACGGAAAAAGCGAGCCACTAGAGCCGCAAAAAATCCCCAAAAAAAAAAAAAAAAAAGAAAAAGAATGGTGCATATATGGCCACCAGCAAACTTAAAAGAAAATCTTTTAATCTTTTAAGCAAAATCTTTTTAAAATGTAAAAAAAGGTTTGATACAACACTAAGTGTTTTGGTTTTATTAAATTGTTTTTCATTTCAAGTTTTTAGGGATTTTTACTCCAAAATGGATGTCTCCATTTATCAAACGTGCCTAAGTATTGAAAATGTTTGCACAGAAAGAGTGACCTATATGCCTGTAGCTGGTAAGCATTGATTTAATTTGTTGTATAGGACCAACAAAATGGAAAACAATTGATCAAAAACAAATTAAGTCAGCGTATACCTTACTTTAATAGTATGTGAGATACTTTCTATGGTTAATTATAAATCCCAAAATCAGACTACTTTGTTAGCTAACAATTAAAAAAATCATAATTTAAAAAAAATTTCTGGCCAGTGAGTACTTTCAACTTGACGATTTTGGCAGAAGGTTTGGGCACCACTCTTCTAGTTTATTTGGGTCAAAGGTGACTCCATTGACTCCTTTTTTTCTTTAGTCTCTTCCTGATTGTGTTTTGGCACGTTTTCTGCAGACATTTCTAACTGTACATCTCTACTCCGTTACCCTTTTCTGCCTTGAAATCAAACCTGAACAGCACACATCCATCCTGCGGGCGATAACGTTGAAGAAACTGTAACATATAATTAACTGCTGCCTGGAAAATCACTGCCGCAGCTAAACTAATTTACTCAATAGCCGACCCCAGAGCAGTCAGGACTCAGTCAGAGAACACATGGAAAGACTAATAGATGGCATTATGTTCAGTCATATTAGGAGCTCGCTCCACGGAGGCTGATAAAACCACTTTAATCCGACCGTATAAGTGGTTTTCATTAAAATGGTTGTGTTTGAACCTTTGCTGCTCCTAAGCCAATTCATCTCTTGGCAGCATGTAGTGAAATGAAAATGAAGATTGTGTTTAAGACGTCTTATTTTGTTTTTGAGGTTCTGGATCGTGTGCTGGGTCTTGTCAGGAGTTTACGTCCATTCATGGGTAGAAACGTCATATTTAGGATGAACAGCTTGTTTTTCTGCAGTGGATCAAACTATTCAGCATACAATTATGACTGAATAAGGTTCACAACTTATTAGGTTTTCATCTAATCCAACATCTAAATCATAATTGTACATCCAAGCTAGTTTTTGGTTAAATGTGCCTCAGCAAGTTGGTTCTCAACAACAAGCTTTTTTTTGAACCCATTAATAATCTTCTGGCATAAATCTTGCTGGATATTTGATATTTGAGTTTAATAAAACTAGTTATTTCACTGACGGTTCTATGGGAATTTTCAGTAATCGCTGCCTTGTTATTTTGGTAAGCATCCAAGAAGCTAAATGTCGGCCTTCGTCTCAATTCCAATTTTGGTTTGTGCTTCAGATAATTCTTATCATTAAAAACAAAACCGGTTTTAAATTTCAACATTCCCACTCTGATTGTTCCTCTCAGATAGGAAATTGGTCAGGATGCCACCAGACCTTGCTCCTAAATCTATTCCTTCAACATTCACTGAAATGTGCAGCTGCCCACATGGACACGCCAAACATCTTCAGATCAATTTTCTTAACAAACGAGATAAAGACTGAGCCACCGTGAGAAGAAGGAGGAGCTTTCAATTCACAGAAAGCACAAATGGAGGCAGCATTATGCTGAGGGGTTTTTACACTGACAGTGACACAGGTAGATTACAAAAAGTGGATGGGTTAATGGTTAAAGTGTAACTCACCCCGATGTAAAAGCAGAACCCTTGCCACCAAGGCAATTTTTGAAAAACGCCACCAAAGTGGGCGGGGCCAAGAGACCCTAAGGGGCGGGGCCAAGAGACCCTAAGGTGCGGGGCAAAGTGTGGGAATGAGCGGTGGAGGATGAGGACTAGGTAAAGTGACTAGGGTGCAGTTTCTGAGCGGTAAAGAGATGTTAGCAGCACCAACAGTCTGACTCGCCATGTGGCGTGCCTGAGATGCTTTTCTACCCGAACGCGGGGTTATTATCATGAAAACATGCACCATTTAAACCGATAAGGAAATTCTACTGTAACAGCTACCGTTCAACCCTAAGTGGGCAGCACTAAGATGGTTTTAGGACAAATATTGCAGAACTAAAGCTCATATGAAAATGTAAAAATAAAATTTGCACATTAACATTAAAGCAGCAACCTTTAGACCCAATTAATTCAGTTTATCTGCAAAAAAAAGTTGATGTTGGGGGGAATTACTACGGAGCCCTAGAGGGGTCATCGCAAAATGTTTTGCATGTTGAGAGAATGTGCGCTCGTTTTACTAAATCTTGTGCACAATTTACTATATTGTGCTCTCGTTTTACTAAATTGAGCTCTCATTTTAAGCATAGTAAAACGAGGGCACAATTTATTAAACGAGAGCACTATTTACTCAAACGAGCGCACGATTTACTAAAACGAGGGAACAATTTAGTTAACATGGTTATAGAACATTGTGTGCACGATCTACTTAAACGTGGCCACAATATGTAAAACGTGCACTCAATATTGTCCTGACACATGTAAACATGAGCACGTTATAGTATATTCGAGATCTCGATCTACCAAAACGCACCCACGAATAATTAAAACGTGTGCTCGAATAAGTTTTATTAATTTGAGGACTCAATTAAAAGAAAAGGTGCTCACGTTTTATTAATTTGAGGGCTCAATTAAAGGAAACATGCTCACAAATTATCACGACCTGAAAAAAAATATCACTTAAAGTGAGCTCTATCGGGCTCCGTAAATTACACTTTAGGATTACCTTCAGTTACTTCAACTTCACCTCACATTAAAAGTTAGAAACTTGGACACAGTTGGGTGTTGCAACTGGACAATGATGTTGGACAAACATCAAAACTTGTTTTGGAAAAGATTAAATCGGGTCAGTCTTCAGGTTCTAGATCAAACCTCAAAACTAGTGGAAAAACTGGTTCGATATGAGGAAACATCAATTTAAACAAACTGCCAAGCCTGCAAAAAAGAGCAGATAAAATATTCTGCCAGAGTTGGGACAGAAGCAGAGTGGAGTAGTAGGTGGATGTGTGTTTAAATATTTAAGTTTATTCTTACAATTTTGGTCTGGTGTAGATGACATAAAACTCGAAATTGATTAATTTGAATTAAAATCACCTCTGTGTTGCAAATTCAAATGTTTTATATAAACTGAAATTGTAAGTTGCATCATTAATCCACCCTTGTAAAATAACTGCTCAAATAAAACTTATACATTAAAGTAGATGAGGGAAATGTAATCTTCTGATTGCAACTGCACTTTTGTGACATTTCAAGCCATGAATGAAGCTCCAATGTTATAAAAAAAAATCCAACATAGACAGCTGCTAATATGCCAAGAAGAGCAACAGATACTGCATGTGTCCACTTTAACCCTCTTAAGACAAGGACTAGATTTAGGAAAAGTAGACTTTTGATTTCACAGCTGGAGGACAGTCTAAGAATTTGCTGTTTCAAATTGAACTTTCAGTATCTAGCGGTTGTTCTGTATGGCCGTGTGTTTTTCACTATGCTGCATGTCAACAACGTGATAAAAAGAGGGTTTTAAAGTGTTGTGCAGAGTTTACATTAGTGGGTCATCATAAGAAATGAGATTGTTCTGTTCATGTGCTTAATGTAAAGCAGTGAATGTCTGAAAGACATGAAGGATTTTTGTTTAATGGCTGCTTTTGTGGGTAATTTAAAACATCTAAAGGAACCATCAACAGCCTCAATGTCTAACGTGTTTATCCAATTAGAGGAGGCTTGGCTTTTTAGGTGCCGATCCTCCATGAAGATTGAAGCTGAGATTTTTATTTTTATTTATTTATTTTCACAAATCAAAATACAACTCATAATACATCAATAAAATAAGAAATTTGATGAAGTGTGACAGAAACCCCATAGGGCTTATACCAAAGGCCACACCCCTAAAACAACAAAACATCAGGCAGCTCACATTATGACAGACATTTCACTCGAGAGAAAAAACATAAAAGACATGTGAAGTAACATTATTTTTACATTTTAGCTTTCAGATTTCAGGGAGTGAATATTTGTAAAATCACATATCACTGTCATTTTTTGATAACAGTATTTTTTTCAAAGACTTTCTACCATTTATTTCTGAAAATTCCAAATATTTTCCATATTCATTCCATAGTTTTACACCACGATGCCGAAAAGAAAATTGCACTTGAGTTTTAATACTCAAAGGTAAATGAAAAGACAAAGCTTGTCTAGTATTATAAGAAACAAAATAACAAATTAACAAAATAATTCTTGAAACTATCAGGAGACTGACGTTTTATCATAAAAACAAAAGGTACACGTTTGATAAATATTAATTTCATAAATATTCAACAGCTCTAATTTGGAGAAAAGGGGAGCAATAGCTGCATCAACTTCAGAAAATTGTGCTAAGCGAACAAAAGCGTTTAGTAAAAGTAGTATTTTTTTAAGATAACTAGGAAACGTACTTTCCCAAACGATATTACAGTAGGACAGCTATGGATATATTAATGAATAATATAAAGTTAGCATCACTTTATTGTGAAGAAAATTACTAATCCTTCTCAAAATACCTAGAGATTTAGTGACTTTTTTGCAGACTGTACCAATTTGTTCTCTCCAAAGGAGTTTGTTGTCAAGTTGAACACCCAAAAAACCAACAGTGGAAACTTTATCAATTTGTTGCTTTTGAATACAAATTCTTATTTCATCAAATGTATAATTTATGTGCCCAGAAAAAAAACATAAAAGAGGCAGATTTCTGAACAAAAGGTGAAACGAGGTGTTGCAGAAAATTCTGTATGTTTTATTAATCGAATCAGGCATAAAAATCTGTTTCTGATAAAACCTGCAAATGAGTGTAATACAGACTCTAATGGACGTGGGATCGCACCAGAGGGTAGAGGTGTGAAAAAGAGTTCAACAGAAATGCAAATTAATGAAGAGGAACCTGGCAGGCTGGAAGAAAAGGGCAACAGTGAAAACACCCAGAGGAGTTCCCCTCATTAAATGGCACATTTTTATCTCATCTTTTCTGCATTTTCTCCATATTATGATGCATATACTGCGTATGCATGGCAAGATCTCAGAAAAACCACAGAGAAGCTTATGGAAAGATGATTCAAACATTTCACCCAAGTCGGAGTTTAAAAGGCAACTATATGAAAAATTCTGAAGAAACGCATTCTCAGTTTGAAGGTAAAAATATATAATTTGTACAATATTCTTAATATACCTGCCTTTAGCAGAGATAAATCCAAACTGGGACGAAATGGGTTATGTGTATTCATTTAGTATGTCCACATTTGGCTTCAACCTGAAAAAACCCCAATATTCCTCTTTAAGGTAACAAGAAAACAGGCAAAAGAGAGTGAAGAAAATTACACAATAAAATAAATAAAGGATAAAATAAGTTAGAGTAGCAGAAAAGGCTAAAAATGGGTAAATAATTGCCTGAGCACGGGCAGAGGAGAAGAAATAAAACGAAAAACTAGAAAATCAATGATAAAACATGGGGGGAAAAAGCTGTCATGGTGGTGCAGTAATGATATAGGACAAGAGGAGAGGTGTGAAGGAGAGATGAGGCCATCATCAGCGCCTGCTCAGTCCCAGCTGGAGATCAGACAAGAGGCTAAATCGAACTCGGTGACCCGGGTAGTGATTACCTGCTGTGGAGTGTTGCCGTTTTCCAGTCCGGCAGCAGAAATCAGCAGCCTGACACACAACTCTGAATATCAACAGCCTAATGCAGAAGGCTTAATTTCATCGACTGCATTTTCTGGTTTCACAAGTATCAACAAAGCGCATGAACGTCTGCTGGAAAGAGAGAAGGGACCCAGAGAGACTGAAGGGGACTTTATCGCTGCCATCTTAGGGCTACACAACCATGTCTCTGAGGCCCTGATCCCATTTTTTCTTTATTTATGAGTGCTCATATTTTGATTTCCATCAAGTCCTTCTGGCATAATTCAAATTCCAGTCAGGAACATTTGGCAGACCAGGTCAAAACAACAAGCTTGTTAATCAGAGCAAAAAAAAAATGACAGCCTGCGTTTAAGAAAATCCAGAGGAAAAACAGCAGGCTCAGTGTTTATAATTTTTATTTTATTTATACTGAACCTGGGACTTAATGGATTTAAAAAGCTGGACAATAACAAATGCTCAACTGATTGCATAATTATGCAGTAAATTAATCAAAAGCCCAATCAAACGGCGTTGGTGCCGATTCTCAAAAACACCTCGTTCCGACAAATGAGGGAGCTCCCGTGAGACGAAGAGCCTAAAAACAAGCAGCAGCAGCAAAAACAACAACACTTGGACGGCTGTTTTCATCATTGGGAACATGGCGAGGACAAACAGACCACTTACTCTAAAGGTGTAATAGCTGCAGGCTTGTTACTGCAATAAAAAGAGGTCTGAGATGCTAAAGAGGCTGGACGACAGGCGGCATAGATATAATCCATTTTAAACAACTGATTGGTTAATACAGTTGTAAGCCAAAGGACTAATCTATGTTTACCCCTGTTTCTATCCGTTAATCATAAATTTTATTGCGCATTTCCCTTTTTATGAGATGCTGCTGGCGCCATCTGTCTTAACAAAGGTCAACAAGTCCTTTTTTTCTACACTGGTTTATTCTTTAAATAATTAACATTGAATTGTGGCGATGGAAGAACATCAACGGTCTGAGATGCCTTAAGCCTCAGTGATGAGGCAAATGACAGGTGTTCATAAAAGTTGTCTGCTTGTTTTAAGAAATGTATGATAAATCTCGGAAAGATTTCCTGTCTCCCAGGTCCCTGAATTTCTAAGCCAGTAAGCTCCATCACAGCTGAAGCTGAATCTCCTCCTGTTCTTCTTGTTCATGTAGAAGTTAGCATTAGCAACGTAGCACAGCTAGCTGCGACAAGAAGTTAGAAAAGTAGCAGCTGGAACTATAGGGTGAAAAGTGATTCTCAGCAATGTTTCAACAAGATAATTATTTAAGCAAGCGTGCTTGGACTGTTTTGGTCTTATTGACGACTTATCAAAGTTCCCACAGTAGTGACTCATTTGCTTCTTCAAAATTACCGTATTTTCCAGACTATAAGTCGCTCCGGAGTACAAGTCGCACCAGCCATAAAATGCATAAGAAAGAAGGAAAAAACATATATAAGTCGCACTGGAGTATAAGTCGCATTTTTGGGAGAAATTTATTTGATAATATACAACATCAAGAACAGACATGTCATCTTGAAAGGCATTTTTAAATAAAAATAGAACGGAGGCAACAACAGGCTGAATAATTGTACGGTTAGCTTACGCTACATGACACAACTGAGAACGTGCCTGGTATGTTAACATAACATATTAAAATAAGATAACTATGGCATAAATAACATGCGAAGAAGTTAACCAAAGCGCCCGTGTCACTCCAAATAACTAAAATCCAGTGAAATCTTCATCCTCGGTGTCACTTTCATATAACTCTGTTAACTTCGGAGGTAGAAGATGCGGCACTTCCGCTTCTACGTCGCTTACGTCTGATTCAACACAGGCCTAGAGCGCCCTCTTGCGGTTTGGTGTGAAAATAACAGGTGTATTGATACACCGGTAAAAATGTGTAATAATTTCACACATAAGTCGCTCCAGAGTATAAGTCGCACCCCCGGCCAAACTATGAAAAAAACTGTGACTTATAGTCCGTAAAATACGGTACCTTCTCTCTGAAAATGTTACTTTTTTTTTTTTTTTCACTCTTCATTGAGACTAGTTTGACCCCAGCTTTTATAATATTGCTTAAAAGGTTGATGGAGTAAAAAGCATCATGTAACGTTCTGGTGATCTGAGTGTTTGGGGAACCCCTGAAGAAAAGCAAAAAGCTTTCAGCTTCACTAATGCAGCGACTGTTGGATGTTGCAGGCCTGCACTGCTGCGAAAGCAATGAGATTATGGAGCAACAGGCTGCTTAAATACAATTTTCAGTTAATATGATACAGAGAGAGCAGAGAGCCATTGGCGACATGTTGTTTTCAATCTGTGGAAGCCTGACATTAATTTTGGGTGAACACAAAAAAACACTGAAGATGTGAGATGACAGTAAACGTTACCTCGAATAGATTAACAGCGTACAGTGAGACACAAAAAGCACTTTGAGTGCAAACCTCACAACACCTCAAAACCTCTTTTATTGCAAGCCTTGTCTGAATAAATCCCCTCACAGATATTTTTGCCTCATGTTGACAGTAATAAGCTTATATATGCAGATTCAATTTGCTTTTATGACTTAAAATGAAACGCATTTCAACTTGTGTGCTTAACTTCATTATTCTAAAAGAAAAAAAAAAAAGAAAGTAAATCTTAGCCACAAGATAAATGTATTGATCCGATTTCGGTTCTTGTTTAATAAATGCATCCATGATGGGTGCTGGCTTGAAAATTCAATATAATGTGTTATTTGTCCCAGGTTTATTCGGCAGATAAAAAAAATAGGAACTAAAATAAGACTCAGAGGAAATTATCTTTGCCTTGATCAAACAAAATCTTCTAGAAGTTTCAAAAATCTTGGAGAAAAAAAAAGCCGAAGCTGAAGAATCAAAGAGAGCAGAAGCTAAGTGTAGGTCTGAGGAACATAGTAGTCAATGAGATGACCATCAAATCAAGTCAAACATTACGCCGCCTATCCAAAAGATGAAGCTTGGTCATACTCATCACATTAAAACTATAAACTTTAGCGGATTTTAATGGGACTTTATGTTTCAGACCATCAGTAAGGGTCTCGTAATTTTGAAAAGAGAAAAAGTCAGTTTTTCCATTTCTCGAAAAATAAAAGTGTCACATTTATATGTATTCATCCTGCAGCTTAGCCCAACCTTTTACCTAAGCTACAGCTGTCAAGCTTTGGGTATGTCTCGCTCTTTATTTAGCTCAAGCTCAGTCCAACTGGATTGTTTTGAGGCTATTTTTAAGTTCTACAATGGAGGGAAATAAGTGCGTAAAACTCTAAGAAGAAAGAAAAAAGTAGTTGATGGGTGCACGGTTCTGGTGTAACATAAAAAAAACTTGAAAAGCAGCACTCTTAGGTATTTCATAAATTTAATCAGGGGCAAGAGAACGCTTTTCGGCTACATCCAAAATGCTTCTCTTTGAAGCAAGAGTTATAAACTGGCTTCAAAGAGAAGCATTTGGGATCCACTCTACTGACAGTAAACCCTGAGGGACTGAATAAAGAATTGGTGTCGAACTGCTTTATCTGGTCTTATGTATGCATCTGTGTGTTTTTGAATAGAATACTTTGCAGGGTATTGTTTTTTGAGTGGTATTGACTGAACCGACAATGCTTTGCACAGATGTTCCTTATTTGAGCTGAATGCTCAGCCTGCGTCTGATTGGCTTAAAAGCTCTCTATTCTGTATATAGACATTGTTTGTCTTGGTTCTGTGAAGATCTATGAAATACCTGAGAGTCCTGGTTTTCAAGATTTTATTTGTTTTTAAGTTCTGCCACTGATTCCCAGCTAGATTTAGGTCTAGACTGTGATAGGGCCACCTTAATATGACATCTTTTCATCTAAACCTTTCCACTGCAGCTCTGGTTGTATATTTGGGGTAATTGTCCTGCTGGGAGGTGAAGCTCCTCCCCAGTCTCATCTTTAACAGCCTTGAACGGGTCGTTTTTTAGGTTTGCGCTCTACTGGACATTAATCTTCCCCCTCCCTGCTGAAGAAAAGCATTCCCACGGCATGATGGCTCCACCACCATGCCTCATTATGGGGATTGTGTGTTCAGCGTTCATATTTACGCTTTATTTCCTTCTTGGATTGGGACAAACTTTGAACTTCTTGTCTTTATTTTGTTCTTTAGGCCATTGTCAGAAAGAGTGCCAGTAAATTACACATTAGATTGTAGTTGGGACTTGATATAAGATGAAAAGCGACTTTTAGCAGACTCCATTTTTCCCTCTAAGGGAAATATGATTCACATTAAGGAATATTTAACTTATGTTTTCCAAGTAAACCACTTTTATTTCTCCAGTTAAACCAGGGGTGTCAAACATACGGCCCGCGGGCCGGATCCGGCCCGCCGAACAATTTAGTCCGGCCCTGTGGCTAAATGCATTATCATTATAAAAAAAAAAATAGTGTCCTGTCTGGCAATGTGGCAATAAGATGCCACAAAGAGCTAATCAGATTTGACTTTCACAAGTGGACAAGATAAAAGGAAGAGAATGATAAAACAATTATTGAAAAAAACATGTACTTCGTTTAATTGAAAATATGCAGTTCCTATATTGTCCACGAGGGGTGCTGTGTTTTAATTAGCAGATTAAGCTTCAGGTGTGGAAAAATTCAAATGATTTGTTAATTTTTATCTGTTTGATGTATTTTGTCATGCAGGACAGTGTTTTTAAGTTCCAAAAAATGTGAATAAATGTTTTTCAACATTGTATAATCACTGTGATCAGTTCTTATGCATAATGCACAAGTAAATGTTTAACTGAGTAAAAGTATTGTTGAAATTGCACATACTTTTCTTAAAAACGCTGAGGTTATTCATAATATATTGTGTAAAAGTGAAATTAACTTAATATAAAAATCAACAACAAGTCCACATTCATTAGTTCTATTTAATCTTGCAATAAGTTAACTCGTGTGGCCCTCTTGAGATCAGATTAAGCTGTATGCGGCCCCTAAACCAGAATGAGTTTGACACCCCTGAGTTAAACTCTCATCTATTTCCATATTAAATCTTGTTTTTTTTTTCTTTTAGCAACCCCACAGCATCGTCCAGCGGCGCCTGCTGGAGGGAAACATCACACGGCTTCGAGGGGAGGCCCGGGACCCCGCCAGCAGGGTTCGCTCACCGTTGGCCGACACAAAGGATGGTCCTCCTACGGATGCCGAGGAGAGGAGTGAGAGCACGGCGGACGACTCGACCGAGGAGAGGGAGTCCCTGGAGGAGAGCGAGAGGAGCCTCCGATCAGACGAGGAGGACGATAACAGCGAGGCTGGAGCCAGACACTCAGCCGAGAAGCCAGAGAGCACGGACAGCCCGCCCCGGCTCACAGCTTTAATCGTTCAATGCAAGGTACCACGCACAAGATCGTACAGTCTGCCTGCACATATTCACCCACATTTAACTGCAAGCAAACCGAAAAACCAAATTAGTGGGACTCCATTATGCTCCTGTGACTCATAACTTTGACCTGATTTTCACTTCAGAACATATGAAAAGCTCTACAGGACCCAGCAGCTTTCAGATTGGATCAGAATCGTGGACAAGTGAGTCACAGTGATTAAAAGCCCAAGCCGGTCAACAGTGGAGAAAAATATAACACTTACTGCAGGGTACTTTAAACAGAACTAGGTTGTGATTTAAAATGAACTAATAATAAGAAAACAATTATCAGTGAAAGTTCAAGTGGAACAATTTGTTCCCAGCAAATACATTAAACCTAATCTACTACCAATAATACATTTAATGTCTGATTCATGCTCTATATTTTATTAATTTCTAGGAGAGAATTGTGAAAATATTCTTCTAATTCATGTCTTTCACATTTTAGCAACCAAAGGAAGTCTGACAGAAGCACTATCTGAGCTCAAACTTTGACTTTATGGTCAAAATGATGGTTTCTTCATATTTTTCCATGACAAAATTTCATAATTTTCCAGAGTCAAATACCTAGATTTCTCAGCTCTTATTAAGCCTCTTTTAAAAAGCATAAATACAAAAGTTCAACAAGAAGTAATGGAGGATATTTTATGGTAATCAGGTGAATTGAAGGTGATTTATCAGCAGATGAATGGATGTGTATACTTACATGTTGGATGAAATTTTTAGGGAACAGAATAAGGAAAAAAGAACACAAGGGTAAATATTTCTTTCAGTCTTTAACCATACTTATGCAGAGCTAGGAAACATTTAAAAATCAGAATTGTGCTGTTTTCCTTATACATTATTAAAGGTGAATTTGGTAACCTGGAGTCCTCATGATATTTACATTTTAAAATCTTAATAGATTTGATAAACCTGTGTAATTTAAGATAAGTAGTGCTAAATGCGCAGTTGAAAGATTGATCTACTTTTTTGAGCTATAGTCTTTCAAATTAGGTTTTAAATGTTAGTCGATTACATCTATCTGTTGGAATACATTGTGCCATAATGCATAGTTTGTAATCAGGTGCCTGCCAGCTGATTTAAAAGAGTTTGATTATTTTCTATCCTCTGGCTCCTCAGGATTTGAATGCTGCATAAATCTTTCAGGTGCTACTCATTTACAGATTTTCCTAAGATTGTTGCCAGAAAGCAAAAAAAAAAAAAAAGCCTTGGATATGTTTGGGGGAAAGCAGTGATGTTTTAAAATAAGATGGTTTAAAACCTTTTATAAAATTTCAAGACATTTGCTTTGTTAATTCTGCTTTTAGAAATTAGAATAGATTTACAAGCATGACGATCAGGAAAAGGTTTGATGCAATTTGATGTTTTACAAGTTTCATCCTTTTGTGCGTCCTTTTCTGGAAACACTCCTGTATAAGTCAGGAGTGCAAAAAAAACAACAACAAAAAACTACCCAGGTATGCAGGGACAACTTGTGGGCTTTAAGTATTTATAATTAAACTGAAAGTGCAGGAAAGATTTGCATTTATAGATGTGTCCCCACTAATTTATGACTGCACATACATGGCAGAAAAACACCCTGTTATCATGTTAACATAACACTTTCACCCATATAATGTTGTTTAATGTCTCCAGATTGAGTTAAATTCCTCAGATTTGCTAAATTAAATTGAATTGGAATAGTTTCTGCGGTCTGATGGATATTTTAATTTGTCAAATTGAACAGCACTAACCTCTGTATTGGAAAGTAATTTATAGAGAATCTTTTTAACATGCATATACGTATATTGAAGTGTGATTTTTTTTATATAGCTTAAAACAGTTTTATAAACAAAGGCTTTAGTCTAAAAGTGGCCCACATTTGCATTTTAATCAGAGGGAAAAGAGCTTGTATTTACCCATTTTTGATCTGTGAAGGAAATCAATGCCAAGCTCAAAACAGCTCCTGTTCTCAGGGGTGTTTAGATAATACATCGCTGTGAATACTGCAGATCTGTGAATATTTAATATGATTTGTCCACTTTTCCAGCACATTCAGCATTTTACGTGGCTCTGTGCTTTACCATCGACTCATTAACAGCTCAATGCTCGTCTGTTAGCCATTCAGCAGCTATTTTTAAACATCAGGGATTTTAGTGGCACCAGGACTCAGAAAAAAAAAGAGCCGGTTTGTGTGTCCTGATAAGCCTAGGAGAACAAAAACAGGCTTGTTCAGCTGTCTGAGTCGGTAAAGAGTGAGGAAAATCACAACAACAAGCACAGAAACTCGCTGAGCTCATTACCAGATAAGTGGTGGATAAGGTATTGATTTATGAAGGAGGTGACTGACAGAAAAGGATAATCATCACAGAATCACATCTTTTAACACCCTCTCAATATAAACCCACACATATGCTTAATTGTAAAATGTAAAGTCAGTTTTTTATAAGATTTTTATAAGAAAAAACATTTGTAATGAGGAGAAATATAATTTAAACAATACATGGGTGAAACCTTTAAAGAAATATGAAAATACATTTTCATAGTGTCTCACACAGCATATAAACCTTGACCAACAATTTTAACCCACAGTCCAACATTTACAGCGTACGGTAACAGAATTTCTAAGCTTTTCACAGAGTAATCTTCCATTTAAAAAACCTTCTGAATAAAGTGGCAAATTTCCTGCTAGTTACATTTCAAACTCTACAGTTTATAGCATAATTGTACAAAATGTACAACGATATAATGACGCTACAGTTGCAGTTTATATGAGAATTTATTAAAGATAAAAATAGACCATACAGTTGAGCCCCATTTTTAGTTTATCCTGGAAAACATCTAAATTATGCAGTTTGTAGGGTGGCGTCACCACACTGCTTATCTCACACGCCTGCAGAGCCACCATATGCTCGGCATCCCCAACCCCTGCGGTAATGTTTCTTTACTGATACCGACTTAAAGCTGGCAGAGGAACGACCTCAAAGGTACCATTTAGCGTAAATTGTTTATGCTTGCTGCCCAATAAAAAACATCTCTGTGTCATAAAAGGCCTTACGCAGCAGAGCTACTGTGAAAGAAATACAATAAATGTCAGTGAAACTAGGCCAGGCTGCTATGTTTACACTTTACATTGAGAAAAAATCTATAAAAATGACGAAAAATCAATGGCATATATGTCAACAATTTATATTTTTCCTCATGAATATGTGAAAACGCTAAACAGTTTGACCGTTACAAAAAATCATATCCAAATAAGAACAATATACGACAATGGTTCATCCTGATAATGTTTACTTAGTCCTTTTAAAGCCTGAAAATAACTGATTGTGCCATACGCAATCAGCCGAAAAAACATTGTTGAGCCATCTGCTGCAGAACCGCTGAAGTACCAGAAAGCAAGATGGCGTCAATCGATGCAGCTACTCTAAGCATGGCTGAAGACCAACCAGATCTACTAGTGTTACTTAATTTCTTTCTTTTCCTATCTTCACTGGACGTTGCAGACTCACTGGGCTCCATTGCTTCTCCTTGTTTACTCATTTTGCACATGTGCAATGTTGAACTTTCCGTCATGTGGTCTTACGGTAAATGTACACAAAAGAGCTTCATTTACACATGGTAATAGGGACTAACCCACAAATTCCACCTCCTACGCTTCCGTACGTGTCCGCTCCGTTCCAGACCGTCTCCGTGAGTCCGTAAAAAACAACACCTGCTACAGCCGCAGTTACTCCGTCTCACTCTGCTCTGAGTACCTTGGAGCTCGAGGAGAGCATGCGCGAGAGGTACAAGTTCACGGCATAGAAAAAAAGTTCTCTGTTGCTGATTATACGTCAATTTGGCATATTTTTAGTCCATCAAGTATGGGTGAGTACATTGGCCACCAAAAATGTGACAAAAAAGGACCTCCACATTTTACATCCTCAGTGACCGCTCCGTTTATGTACGTGCACGTTTGTCTGACGGAGCAACTACGTCACCGTCAGCGCACAAGCTCTCCGTCGTTTCTCGTCAAAATACGGGGCGAGTCTATTTTCTGCTCCGTTCAGGTCCGTCAGACTCCAGCCAGAGAGAAACAGCCCACTATTTTCTACTGAAATTCCTAGACAACAACAGTGAAGAAGTGTGGATTGAAATGTCTATTAACCTAAGCTGAAACACAATTAAATTATTTTAAAAACAAAAACATTAAACTCATTTGACAAAATGGACATGGGGTCCAAAATGACTGAACTAATTTGTAAAGCGGCTAACCAACATGGAGTACAAGCTAACGATAAGGGAGAAAGGACAAAAGCAAGCTGGGTTTCTACCGTCCTAGAAAACTCTGACCAAAAAATGACCAAGAAGCTCATGCAACCACCTTATAAAACAGTGAAATTATCCAATCAGGTATGCATTAAATTGTTTTTCACATAGAAGTCTGAACATTTACAAATGAAGACAGATTTGGTTTGGTCCACAGTCCATGTAAATGTCCTTCACACATGAAACACACAGTTTAGTGTCGCCACCCAACTAACTAATAGAAAACAAAGCCTGTGTAAAAACAAATGACCAGTGATCATTCACTGGATCTACCTTAATCTAACAGTTTTTACGTCACATTACTTTTGTTATAGGGTATATTCTTTTTTTGCACCATGTGTGGGCTACAAATGACCGTGGTATTCCTAGCCTTCTAAAGCAAAAGTGACAGAAACAGAGAAGGTTTGGAAAATAATCCTTCAGACTGCTGTTGTTTTACTAGAGGAGGAATCCACTATCAAATGGTCTGTAATCTGACAAGCTCTTCTCTGTCAGCAGCTGGAAAAACAATATCCTTAACACCAAAAGGACGATAGTATGAGAGTTGTCTAGTGGAGGGAATATTGGACGGCCATAGCCTCTCAAGTGAGCCCCCACTTAAAAAAACAAAGCAAAACTAAAAAAAAGCAACAACCTGAACTATCTCTTTAAAAGAGACTTTGTGTAAATGGCCCTTAGTCCACTTAACTTGACAAACAATTTAAATAAAAAACAATTGACCAACAGATCCGCGTGAGAGGGACAGAAACCAAAAATTGGTTTTAAAACAAAGCAGAACCAGATGGGATAGGGCACAAAAATCAGTAAAAATGTTTCACTGGCATAATGTGTATGAAATGTAAGAATTTGTTACAAGAAATGTAGGCAATAGGTGCGCTCGAGGCTATAAGGTCCATGGATAGTCTGCGTAGCTTACAGTACCAGATAATCATTACCTCCTCTTTAAATACCCACAAAAGCACACAATGATTAAAGTATCATCTAAAATTAATAATTGGACATCAGGGAAGCAATTGTTTCCTTTTTTTTTACACCCACCATGTTCAGTGTGGCACATTGGGAGAAACTTTGATTCCATCATAACACTTGGATGTAAAAATCCATCTCATGATTTTACTTCTTTCAATTATCAGGAATTGTTAAACTCAGACTGTTTGAATGTCTGCTGAATGTGAGAAAAATTGTTCATGCATTTCTTTCTCCACATTTGAATTACGATAATGCCTTGTCAACAGGACAAGCATTTACAGGTCATGCAAAAATCTGCAGCCAGGTTCCTGAAAAGTTCTGACGAGGGAGAACTCTGTCTCCTGTTTATTAATCATTAGACCGGCTTCCTGTTGAGCCTAGTAATAATTCTTCAATAAAAAAAGACACTTGTCCTCCCATATTGATCGGAGAATGGTAAGGCAATATTATATTGATGTAACATTTTAACAAAAACCATTCAGTTTCTCTCGTTATTTATTTCCCACACATGACAACTGTAGGTTATCAGTCAGGTTGGTTCCTAGCCTGTTAATCAACAAGTTTTATGTTGATTCACTGGATTCTTCTAAAAGACAAAGCACCATTTATCTAGTGAGGTATTCCTCCGCTTTTATAATGGAGTTTTTGCTATGTTCTTATGTCTCCTATCATGCCTATTGTATTGTCTTTTACTTTTATCATGCCTAAATGACCATTTATAGACATGTGTGTTTGTTATGTCCCATCATATTTATGATTTTTGCATTTTATAAACAGTCTCTGTGAACATTTTTATGAAAATCTCTGCCTAAAATATTAATTCTTTACACATTGTATTTTCCATTGGTAAAGAAAAAGCAACCCAGTTATTGGAACATAGTGAAATACCCGAACATAGCCAAACAGAAAACCATTTAGAGAAAACCATCAGCTCATTAATTTTTTTTCTTTTTATTGTGAAAAGATTGCGCTTTTCCCATCATGGTTCAGTCAATAAACATGTTTTCAGAATGGATTCTGATGAAAGCTGTGAGCTTAAGGTGAAACTCATTAAAGAGCCCTAGAGCTAATGGATAATGCAGGATTGACTGCTAATTATCCATTATTACCACATTTCACAGTAATTTAATCTAATTGTATGAGCAAAATTGTTATAATAGACAGAAGGAAATTGGTTATTGGACAAGAATTTAACGCAGTTCTTATTCAAAGACATTATCTAAGTTTTGATAAAGAGCTGTGCCGTAGCAGAAACAATGAATCAGGTATTTCTTTTACTTCCTTGTGCTGCAGTTTGCAATTTTTTTATGTGCACACATGACTACTCACTTGCTTAATATTTCATGGTTAGTTGTGCATAAAATGGAAAAATCAAAGTCCACTCAGCAAAGAGAGAAATCAGCATCTCCTGTCAGCAATATGCGTCTTAATATTTAAGCCAGCATCCAAAAACTTCCTTAATCATACACAGAAATCTGTATGCTGGTTATATTTTAACTTGACTTGCTCTACAGGTACACAGACAATGTAAACCAAGCCACAACAACATTGAACCTTTGGCTGGAAAACCTCCAAGAATAAGGTTTACTTTGTTTGTGGAAAGCTGGTTACAGCAGCTGTGGGTTTTATTTTTCAGTGTGGCAGCCTCATAAGCCCACAGCAGCCAGACAGATTTGTGTAAAAGAGGGAAGATCTTTTTTTTTTTAACTCCCTAGAGCTATACTCATGCACTGCTGTGACAAACTGTTTCCTTGCATGCATAAGTATCATTGCAAATTGGGAAAGAAAATCGCCCTATGACACCAAAATCCCCTCCTCTTCTCTTCCCACAGTGCTGCGAAACTGAAGTCAAGGCATCCATCAACACTGGCAGCCTACACAACCACATCTCCACCTCCTGCTGCCAGAGGCTGGGGTAAGAAACACCCAGCCCAACACAGTAAACACATACGCACGACACTTTCACCATATAACTGTTTTCTTTTAGACAGACGAATCAAGTTATTGAAAAAAAGAGACTTAAAAACAAAAAAAGAGACGTAAAAAAGGAGGCGGATTTCTGAGGTCTATATCATGTTCTTGCAAGACCTTATTTTCATTAATGCTTTCAAATCATGATTGCCGTCCATTTCAAACGTGCATTTCCAAAATTGAGAAATATATTTTTTAAAGACTAAACGAAACAAATCTAAAGTTGGCAAAGAGTGAGGATGTTGGCACATGGTACACCGAAGAGGGGCACGGACGAATACCACAACGATGACCCAGGATGAAAATGGTGATAGAAAAGAGCCCAGCTCAAATGTTAGTTCCTAAAGGGAATACTTAATATGTCAGTGAGGAGAAGACATTTATTAAATGTTGTCCGAGAGGCAGGAGAATGGAGACCTAACAAACTGGCACTCTGCCATTCTGCGCTCTAGCTGTAATTAACCACAATGGTGAACGAAACACATGTAAAAAAAAATGTTATCCAATAAGCTGAATTTCTGGCAATATTCAGGTATGTGTCATTTCTGCTCTGGTTCTGACTAGCATTGTTGGTCTGATGAGTATATAGAGCGGCGTTATCAACTGATTTCTCATTAACAATAATTATCTTTCACGGAAACATGGAAACATCTTCCCATTTAGGAGATCCAGTCGAGTTTTTTTTGCCTCAAAAAAGTAATTATTTTCTCGACAACTTTGTTCCCAACAAACTTTGTAACAGAAATCTGTGCAGCGGTTGAGTAAACTGTAGCACCAGTGAATGGAAGCAGCTAAAAGTCTCAATTTTTAAAACAAGTATGGGTTTTACTTGTGAAGGCTTAACTGCACTATGATAATTAAACAAAGTGCAATCTTGCAAGTTAATTTTATCCCATGAACATATTGTTTGGTCCTCAAAAAGTCTTTTAAAAAAGGCAATGCTATGCTTGTGGTGATTGGAAACAAAAGAGAGATTCTGACATGGGTTCTGTCATTTAACTCAGTCACTGAGAAAAGACAAATTACTACTTTAGCCAATTCTTGCAACAATGCATGAAAGAATCTTTGGATAGCTTGAATCTTAATTTTATTTAATATTCTAATTCACAGAGATCAGCAGAAGCTATGAACTGACTGGACACACGGAAAGGAAAAAAAACACACTTTAAATATCTTCTTACCTGAGAAATGTTATGCTGGGGAGACTCTTGCCTTGATGGTCTGGCTGCTGACCCTCTGCTTGGGTTATTAGGTGTGGCCTGGATGCTGTTGTGTCCTCATTCCTCGGCCTTGTGTTTTTCCCCTCAGTTGAAGCCACATTTTCACATTATCCTTGGGCTAAAAGTGTTTTGAACAGAGACGGTTTACTTTCAAGAATTTACTCACTTTTCCTGCATAGAGTATATTTGTGGAAAGTAGAAGTGTTCACTCAGACAAGTTCTGTGTTGCCAATCAGCATCCACTCACCCTACCACTCAATTTAAATTAATTCAATACGGTTCATTTATACAATGCCAACTCACAACAAAATTCACCTCAAGGCACATTGCAAGACATGCTACGGTTTAAGAGGTTGTGAGAAAAAACAGAAACAAACCATCCCTTAGCAACGACCACTTTAACACAAAAGCCAGTTGCACTTTGTGGTTTCAGATGGCTGTTTATCATCCGTATATTGCATTTCTTTTTTAAATAAGTGTGACTCAAAAGACTAAGAAAAGTAGATTTATGCAGGATTTCCAAGTTTTTCTGACACTGAAATATGTCTCCTGAGGAGATAAACAGACATTTATTAACCACAAAGAACGGCAAACACAGCTTAGTTTTTAAATCTGTAGATTCCTGCCAGATTAACAGCTTCAAAATTGACCTTTTTAAAAATAATGTGTTGCTAATTTTAATTTCCAAATCTGCTCCTAAAGTAGCCGATAGACATGTCTGCTAAATCCTTCTTTTATTAAACAACCAGCTGCAGTAGTTTTGAGTTAATCAAAAGTGAAAGCTGGGTAAGGAAGGTAGCACAGCAAACAGTGACGCATCCTAATTATTATTATTGAATATATTATTATTATTAACTATGAGGGTGACTGTGTTTATGCGTCTTCTTAGACTGGTGCCCAGTAAGGATAGTTCACCATGCAGCGTTAGCAGCTCAGTGACGGGTCTGCAGCTACAGCTTGGCAAGCAGACTGTCCGGTGCTCAGCAGATGTGAAAGGTAAGGAAATCAACTATAAAAACAATACTAAAAAAGAAGATTGGTATTTTTAGGATTTTAATGTACTTTTTGGATTTATTGCATCAATTTTCGTTTGCGAAAATGTAGCGTGCATTTCCTGTCAAGAAAGTATTTGTCCCCGTACAGATTTCATTTGGTTTTTAAGTTTTCTTCACACAAATTTTCAATATCACATTTTAATATCAAGATAAATAACTCGAGTACATACATAGAGCAGTTTCCAAATTATGATTTTGTTTATTAAAAAGGGGGAAAAAAAGCTTTCTTTACTAACATGTCAGGATATGAAAAGGTAATTGCCCTCCTTTTTAAAAATCATGAAATAATTATGATTAACTGCAGTTTAGTTTCATTAGCCAGGAGAAATCAGTCTTTTAAAATGACTCCAATAGTGTATCAACAACTCTGCCAGGTTATAAATTAACAAGGGCAGCTGATGAAGCACTGCAGACTTGTATGGAGAAATATTCAGGGGTTTGGGGAGGCAAAAAAGAATGGTGTGCTTCCTGCTACATCCTGCGTAAAACAAGCACAGCACAAACTTTTTTACCAAGATGATTCACGCAAAGAAAGGTAAAAATTAGCAGGAATTGGTTATTGCATTAATTGAACTATAGACTAGATTTTTGTGCAAAAACATCTGATTATCTGCTGGAGGCGATAAAACAGCAACAGAGTTTAACTAGAGTTTTCATAAATAGATATTGATCTGCGAGTCCATACATAACCCAGTTACATGCAGGAAGGAGACAGCAGTGCTTTATGTGAGAAAATATGCGCCAGACCTCATTAAAACAGAAGTCTTGTTGTTATTCATGCCTGCAGGTGTTAATTCACACCGGTCAACACAAATACCTACATTCAATCGGTGAAGCCTTTCCTGCATAAAACAGTAACATAATGTATATAACTTAATAGGAATCATGATTTTTTTTTTTTAATCTAGCTGCGTTAGGATCCACACAATTGAAAAACCAAAAAATAAAATCCTGGGTTTGATAATTTAATCATAACATTTATTGATGCACCTTACAGACAGTTATGTTCAAATGACTGATTTAGTGGATAAAGAACCACTTATTTTATTTTTACATTACTAATTAAGATCTGTAAAATCCTTATATTTTTTTTTCTTATTTCAGCAGCAAAATCCTATATACTTTTAAAATTAAAATAAAACCTTTATTGGAGAACATAAAAAAAAAATCAATAGGTAAAAAAAAATAAAAGGTACCACTTTACAATAAGACTTCCCTTATGGATGGTAATAAATAGTTTATAGATATGTTAATGTGTAAACATTTTACAAGTCAAGTTTTTATTATTATTATTATTATTATTATTATTATTATTATTATTATTATTATTAATAATAATAATAATAATAATAATAATAATAATAATAATAATAATAATAATAATAATGTGCATTAAGGCTGAAAAAAAGACAAAACTGACAAAACTGGTTTGTGTTTACAAGGTAGTAACTCAGTGTGGGGAATTTATAGCTAAATCCAAGTAAATTCTGATTTAAACAATATCAAAATTAATCTGTGTAGAGTAATTCAGTCCAGGTCTGACTCCATTATTGTGTTTTTATAATTTTATTCTTCTAAGCTAATCCTAATGTAAAGACATGTAAAAGTTCTCTTAACATTTTCACAAAGGCAATAATGGTTTTCATGAAATCCTAAACCGTGTTTTCAACACTGTCTACGTAGTGTTTAACTGAGACTGTTCCTGATTTACCCAAAGTATTTTAGAGCTCAATCTAGATCTGATCAAATCTAATTGCAATCATGTAGAGAAAACCTTGGAAATGATTAGTGTCAAACCTGAAGCCCGCCCACAAACCCCATTCAATCAGCATGCAAATAAGCTACACAGAGCTCACTGGCAAGGCAAAAGACAACTGCCTTACTCTGAATGTTTGTGCAGCACTTTCACAACATATTACCCGGAATGGTGAGACATTTCAAATCCACTACCGCAAACACCTTGGGTTGCCTGTACCCTTGCATCCTTGCCTTTTGATTGTACCAAAAGAAAAAAAGATCAGTTACAGTGCCTTACAAAACCATTAATGCCCCTTAAAATTCTACCTTTTGTAACATACAATAGCATTTCAGTGTATTTTACTGGAATTTGTTCTTCCTGGATTGCCTTCTAGATAGTTTTGTCCATCTTCCTATTAAGTGTGGAAGGATTTCCTGGTTCTGGTAAAGATTTAAGACTTCAATTGATCCAGAACGCAGTGGCTCGGCTTCTTACAGGAACCAGGAAGCATGACCATATAAGGCCTATACTGGCCTCTTTACATTAGCTGCCCGTCTTTTACCGAATAGATTTTAAGATTCTTTTATTAACTTATAAGGTCTTAAATGGATTAGCTCCTCCTTATCTTAGAGACTTTTTAAAATTCCAGTCTGTGTCGAGAAGTCTACGTTCAAATAATCAACTATTACTGACAGTTCCTCGGACTCGACTTAAGAGGAAAGGAGTTTGGGCTTTCTCTGTTTTTGCTCCAATTCTGTGGAACAATTTACCTGTTGTCTTTCTTGTAAAGCACTTTGGTGCAGTTTTATACCTGTTTTTAAAGTGCTATATAAATAAATTTGACATTGACATCGACAAGATCTTTCACTTTGGGGGTGATATTCATGTATTTGTTGTGCAATTTAACCTTCTTGATTATGAAAATTATTATTAATCATAATTGGATATTATAATTGATAGTTATTCTAATCAAAGGAAAGCAACAACAAAAATCTTTTCAAATGTTTGTAATTAAGGGATACCAGCCTTTAATGATTATAAGTAGCAATTGAATGTATTACTCAACAATTATTAAACTTATTTACCATGAAAGATGGATGTCTAGTCAGTTGTAAGATTGAAGTAGACTTGCCACCAGTAAATGTTAATAACCTTTCAATAGGAATCACTGTTAACCACAATGTCTCTTATATATTTGTATTGTGAATCCAAAAGGAATGATTCGTACTCTTAGAGACGATTCAATCACTGATATAAAGATCACAGACAAAAACAGTTAAACTATTTAACCAATAATTCCCTGTTACAGCAATTATTCTGTTTAATATCAATACTACATGGTAAATCAGAGCAACATAAAAGGGAAAACAACAACAAAGTTAAACAGCAAAATGATGAAACTGGGACGCAGAAACCTTTAATTTTCTAACTAAAATTAAGCCCCACTTAATTAATCAATGAATAATCACCATTAAAAACAGTGGCAAAAGATGTAAACATCGAAATGGATCTGGAGTGATGTGATGGTGCCTTAAAGCTAGGCCTGCTACTAGCCGAGTGGCTACAATGAGCTAGCTTTAGTTGCTAAGCTACCAGCTCCAGATGGCTATGGCTTAATGTCTGAGCTACTGACAGCTACAGTTTAGACACCACTAGCATCTGGTGTCACAGAGGGGTGGCTAACTCTACACAAAGGCCACTAGAGGGAGAGATACGTCTGCTCCGACCTCTGCGGGCGACGGGTCTCAGCGGTCTTTGTGAACTGCTCAGCCAAAAACAGAAAAGACGGCATCGCCTGTCGACGAAAACAGGGGGAAGAAAAACTTTGTTCTTTCTTTGGTTGCATGCTCAAACCTGATTAAAGTCCTCATATTATCCTTGGCGCCATGTTTGTTGTCATTTGTGAGAGTGAGATACATGCGTGTTACAGAGAAAGGCGAGGCTACGATGTTATCGTTTCAGAAAACATGCGGCTCGCAAGGCCACGTAGAAACACAAAACTAACGTTTTGAAATGTATCCACTCTGGAACCCATTTTCAAAAATGATCGTTTAGGGTCTCAAAACTTCAGATCTGTGTGGATGCACCTAACCTTGTTTCCGTGTGGGCGGGATCTTTATCTCTGGCTTTTCGGTTGTGTTCCTTGGTCTTCACGATGCTGTTTGTTCAATAATAAACCTCCGAGGCTGTTGCTCTTAATATTAATTCAGTTATTATATATGGAAACAGTTATTAATAAAGCTCTGTGAAGGTTTGTGGTTTTAATTTTTGTAAATGCTATTTTTTTGTAAGTAAAATGGGCACACTGGCCATTTTTTTAGCAAAAGCTTTTCTGATGGAGGAAGATCAAATGGAAAGTTAACTTGTTAGCATTAGCACCAAAGGCAGCAAGAAGGCCTATTAAATTACAAGTCATTACTAAAAGTTTCAGACCTTAGTGGAAAAGATTCAAAAGGAAAAAAAGTCCAAACCCAAAAAGTAAGTCAGCCATTTTGGATCCCAGGTGTGACTTTTATTTGGGAGGTTTGCTCAGATTTTTAGGTTGAGATTGTGACTGAAGGTCAGGTTTGTGGACATGACATATGGGAGCACTGCCAAAGTGTGAGTGCCGTACAGACCTGCTTTCAGCTTTACACTTTACACAGGAGGACCAGAAATCCTGCTTTATTGTGACAAAAGATGTCTGTATAATCTTGTTCTTCAATTTTTTATAAAAAGCCTTTTGGGTAAATGGTCAGCCGAGTGGGTACCGAACACCCAGCCTTACACAGAAAAACCATCCATCTATGAACCAAGTCCTGTTTCATCACTCACCATCCCTGGCAGCAAATACCAGCAATTATTCTTGTCATGAAAAACATAGCTATCCTGTTAAGGACTAATCCGTCTGTCACTGTGACCTTGGGAGTTCTGGCAGCAGTTTCTGTACTTGTGCCTCCTGTGGAGATGAGATATCTCAAAGGAAATATGATCACCTTCATCTCTTAGCACAGATCAAAGACTTGGTTTTATTCGCTTGCATGTCAAGAAATAATTATCAAGATAAATTGAGAAGAAAAATCGGAATTGGTGTATAATCAAGCCACTCTGTATGGACTTAATTCATGCTAACCAGTGAAGAACAGCTAATTCAGGCCAAAAATTCAGTCCCATATCCACACTCCCTGATATTAAGCGTTTATAATACAACACGAAACACCCAGCCTTACATTTACAAGCTTAACGACTCTCATCATCACACGAAGGAATATTTTTGTGGAGCTTTGGTCTAATTTATGCATGTACAGATATGGTTGTTAAATTGCTTTTATAAAGAAATTCTATAATACATTTCATTTCCCTGCATTTGCTCTGCTCTTATCTTCTCTCCTTCTTTCCACTTTTAGAGGATGAGGCGTTTGAACTGTGCCTGGGTCTGCAGACGCTGCTGGAACTGAAAGTAAGATCCTCATTTGCTTTGCAAATATTTTGATAATTGTGGTCCAAATGTGTCCAAAAAAAAAAAAGCCACCAATTTCGAAAGTAAAAAGCTAAATGGGGAAAGAAGAAATTGCTTTAAACACATGGAGACTGAATGGAAAATTCCCAGTCTTGCACAGAGAAGAAGCAGAGTGAGGTTATTATAGCAGCAAACGGTGTTATCAGCTCCTCGCCATGCAGCTCAAACCCAGATAAGCGCAAACTCAGGACATTCTGTTATCTGAGATTTTTATTCAGTGCACATTTTAACATTTTAAAGCAAATAAACTATTTTTGAGTGCGGTACATCCATCGGTTTTAAATTTGCTGTGCCTTGTGTTGTGAGGAGTAAGTATTGGGACATCAGGGTGGGTAAAGAAGATGAACTTTAATTTAGAGCATTTAATGGAAGGGGATTTTACCCTCAAGCACATTTTCATACATATGTAAATATGATTAGATGCTCAAAATACAAGAAGCGTCATTGAAATGTCGTTTAAGAGTATAACAGCTAAAATAAGTATGTTGCTCTCATTGATTATAATGTTAAGTCATTTATATTGGGCAAGGATTACCATATATTTCAAAGCCAGCAGTTATTACATGTCCTCACAGGCCAAAAAGAAAGTACACCTTCTTTTAATACAACGGTTAATGATGCTGCTTCAGATAATTGATGATTAAAAAACAGTTGTTTACACACAGCTTTCCGGCAATCTCTTGAGGCATTTCAGGCCTGGTACACATGTAGCGGGGTTTAAAAATAACAACAACTAATATCTTCCATAAACCATTTTTAAAAACCAAACACAAGGAAGTTTTTTTCTTTCTTTTTCTTTTTTTTTTTTTTTAGAAAAATTTTCAACCACACTAACCTGCAGATATATGCCGCTGAATGATTTTAAAAAAATACTCCAGGCACATAGGGGGCAGTATACTGCACAACTAAAACTTATGGCAGCCAACCAGAATCCTTCAAAACCATAGACATAATATACGTAGACGCCCCATTGGGCGCAGGTTTGCACGTCGACGTCATCACCATGTTGTATGTGGCACAAAGTAGTGAATGTCTATGTTCCCTGTGTATATTTTTTATATATTCAGATAGAAAGATATAGATGGAGCTTATATATACTTGTAAAAAATATCTAGAGATTAATTGAGAATAAAGCCAAGAGGGATACAAAAATAAACTTGTAATATTACAATAATAAAAATATTATGAATATTAAGTATATTCTGAGATTAAAGTCCCTCTGACATTGTTTAAGTGACTGAGTCTAACAGCAGATTTGCCACATTCAACATGGCGGATGCTCTGACGCATCCGCAGCATAGGCAGAACCCGCCCAACGAGGCGTCTATGTTTATAATGTCTATGTTCAAAACAACCATGACCCCCTGTTAGGAATGAATCATGGTGCCGGGAGCTTCAATCTTGTATTCAGCTGTTGGGTTTCTAAAATAAATAAAAAAGTGTCTGAAGCAATGTAAGAATCAGGACTTCTCTGATGAAATTCATTTATAAAATTCATTTCAGTTTAATTTGCAGGCCAACAATGACATTAACGACTCCCCATTTCTAAAGGGGTGGACCTGTTTCAGTTCAATTTGCATGTTATCTAAGCCATTACAAGGCCTTTGTTGGGCAGTACAATAAAGCTTGCAACTCCACACTACTCCAGACATTTTGAATTGAGAAAGCTTTCTGGATAGGAAGCGAAACGTCTTCACACTTCAGAAAAAAAGTTCAGTTGTTTTGTTTTTTAAACTCAGTTAAGCTTAAGTCTGGACTTTGATTGGGCCATTGCATTCTTTTTCAGGAAGTCTGAAGCACACATCATCACACCTCCCCCACCATGCTTGATGGCTGGTGTGTGTCGTTTATACTTTTTTTTAAATCGATATACTCCTGCGCATTACCACCTTAAAAACTGGGTTAATCTGGACACTGTTCCACAAGCTTTTTTTCAACCACAAGCGATTTATTTATATGCACTTTTGAATACCTAAACAAACATCGGGAGGTCTGCGATGTAGCATCTGAACTGATATGGGTTAACTTTAGCGCACATAACGACTTGAATCTCATGGTTCTTAAATATTTTCTTTTCCAAGGTTAGCCTCTGATCCAGTCAGTGGTTCTTCAAACATTTTATTTATTAATGGCACTTTTAACTCGTAACTCTACTTTAGAAACTTTACCCCACAAAAACCTTTGATCCCTTCATCTTGTTTGTGACAGTTTAAAAATTAGGAGCTGTAGCACTTTTGAGACCTAACCCAAAGCCCGTTTTAAAACCTCACAGGTCTAAACTATGAACCAAGGTATAGATGCCATGCCAAGGTCTAAATTCACTGATGGGGAAACTGGTGGAAAAGCTCAATTTGATTATTTTTTGGGCCCAATAAAACTGATCAAGCCGAACAAAACAGAGGTGAATTTCAGGAAATTGAAGATCACAGATGTTTTTTTTTTTTTATTAAAACTAACATAAGAAGAACACTTAACTTTTTTATTTTTTAGATAGAAGGAAAACGGAGCTTGGAAAGGCACAAATGTTCCTACTTATCCAAAACTGAAAAATAAATAATAGACACATTCTATAGTTAACAAGACTGCGTAAGAACCTAGTTTAGGATAGAAAGTTCATTATAGGACTTCAGGTGTGGATAGCTTTTTAAGAACCATTAATTTTTGACTCAAACAGACCTTAATGGTTTGCTGGACGTTGTGTGACAAGACACCATCGCTGTGGGTCGTTTAACTACAAACTAGAGCAGCATATTTCTTGATGCACATATTGGTGGTGTGCATGGACCAGAAGTTTTGCTGCCATTTTCTTTCTAAAGAGTAGTCTTTAAACCTGGCAAACCTTTCAAACAACCAGTAGTTTTCTAACTGTCATGTTGGTAACTTCACCATTTAACATATTTACTGTGACCTGCTATATAAGTTCAGTCTATTTACCATTTAACATGTTTACTCTAGCCTGTAGAGTCTGGGCTCAAGCTCTTAGGTATTCTGGAGTTGGAAAAAGTCTGAAGTTGGGTTGAATTTCCTGGAAGTTCCACTTTCAGGAAGATCTTTCTCCTTGTAAAAGTGATGGACTTCGAAATGTTTGGATAAGTCATTGCAAGAAATCAGCTAATTAGGGTTATTGGTACAGATTCCTGACTGGCTCCTATTGGACAGATGTTGCAGGAAGAACCTGGATGCTACTTTCCTCCTAAATCCTTTGAGAGAAACATTGGCCTATTTAGATTTTCACGTCTCACGTCTTTTGTATTTTGGATCCATATTTATTAAACTACAGTATATATTCTGCTTGGGTTTGTAGACTTGTGGTTATATTTAAATAACTAAAGAGCATGGTAAAGGGCGTTTTTATTAAGCTTTAATACTTTAAAAAGGAGAGGGAACATTTTTATTTTACCACGGCTGGTGGAATAGAAAAGCAGAAAATAAATCTCTTATGAAAATAAGGGTATAAAAAAAAATTGGACTCATTCAGCATTAATCTACATAAATTTCCTGAACCAGTGGAGAGGGTTCGCTGCCTTTTTGATGATTTCTAACCCAACCCTTTCAACAGCCCTCGGATTAGTCTCCTGAAGTCAGGCTTGGCAATGTGTTTAAATTATTTAGTGCACTAATTATGTCTCACCGTGTGAATCCTCCCTCAGTGCTGTTTGGATCTGAACAGTCGGGTTCTGAAGCTTCAAGGCTGCGGCGAGGAGCTGCCCTTCCTGAACACTGTAACCGGCGGCCAGTGCCAACATGACACCAACGAAAACCTGTGAGCAGACTCCACATCAGCTGCCAGGTCTTCTTGTCGTTAGCGGGCTGCAGCTGTGTGAAACGATGCCCTTTGTCTCCTGGACTGTCCAATCACAGTGTCCCTCACTGCCAGAACATGGATGAGCATTCACCTCTGTTGTTCTCAAGTTTACATCTTTATGATTAATGAATTTCAAACATGATTTTCTCTTATATGTCTAATTAAGCGGAGCAAGACCTAATATCTGCAGTATAATTATTCTTTTTTTTTAGATTATGCGGTATTTTCTGTTCTGCTTCTTACTAAAAGAGACTTTTAAAGCAAGTTAATTTACATAGAATTGGCTTTGATTTGGCTTCTACAGAATTATTTTAAGCTACACCTCAATCACAAATTGAAGATTTTGTCCATTTCACTGATGTAGAAATGTGGTTTTATATGTTAGGATATGACAACAAAAGATTTCTACACTTCTGTTAAAACTCAACATACTGTATAACATATACACAGGTCTATAACTATTGCAGTGTGTTGTTTAAAGTTTCTTTAAAAGTTTAATTTTTTTTAAAAGGTAATCTAATTGATCGAGCAAATAAGAGCCTACATGCACATTTTGGATTAAACCAGTGCTTTCCAACTATTTTAACCCTTCAGGTCCATTCACCTTTATAATCCAAATTTATTTACAGCAACTCTTAAGTATCGTTAACAATTTAAGTTTATTTAGAGTGGGCAGATTTACACATGTACAATCGCCTGGGGTGACAGAAGCACAACATATCTATACATTTGTGGTTTTAAAGCTGCATTTTAAATCCAACTGCTTGTCCAATCTCTAATTAAATAAAAATCGTGTTCAATACTGCTATTTCCACCACAACTTATTAGTTATGTGTAGTTGCTTTATTGTCATCATCACTTTTTTCTAATAACTTTTACCCATTTTAACAGTTGAAAGGTTTATCAGTTTATCCCTTATGTCTAGCTTCTCATATTGAAATCACGACTCAACCAACTGGTAAACAGCAGTTGAATTTTCTAACTTTTGCTTTAAGCAACCAGGTCAACTACTGGACTTTCAAACTGTTCCACATCAACAGAGATTACAGCAGATTTAACTGTGAAATTTGTAAACTCCAACATCCAGGTTCAAATGAACCACACCATTGTAAGTTAAAGTTGATTAGATGTTATTCAAATGCATTCAAAAGAGCAGTCCTTGGCCTTTTTATTCAAAAAAACAAAATATTCTTTCATTAAATATATAATTTAAAAATGATAACACACAATTAGTTCTAGCTGTACATGCAGAAGTACAATTAAACAGTGTAATACTGTAATAATTCCAATGTTTTATACCTCTGACAGCCATAATGGATCTTATGGATAGGATAAGTTAAAATTCCTACTCCAAGACGTTTATCCAACTTCAAACTATGAATGAATGCCTTGCAAGTACAGAAAAAAAACAGACTACTAAAACTACGACTTCTATCTATGCAGTTAAGCTGTTAGCATATTACCTAACAGTATCATATGCATGGATTTTCAATTTCTCAATTATAGCTCACAATTTAGCAAATATTGACGTTAAAGATTTTATTTGTTAAACATCAGAATTAAATTACCTGTTGGGCTGATTGGTTTCATCAAGCTAACTATATTTAGTTAGGGTAAGCATTTCGTTTAGTTCTAGCATATCCTGCTAGCTGCTTATAGCATCTTTTTTCTTCAATCGCTACTCTTTTATGGTCAATATCATATTTGTTCTTTTGGTTGGAAATCACTGGATTAAACAATTTAACAAATGATTGAGTAAGTATCAGAAGTGTGTAGGTTGATTTTCTTCTCTTCAGGTGGTTAGCTCAAGCAACATTGAGCTAATTTGAACAATTTTCCAACGCAGTGAAGTAAAAATTTATAATAAAAACAATACTCCAAGTATTAATCTATAAACTAGTACTGCATAAGATGTCTTTTATGGCGAAATTACCTTAATTCACTTGAAAACATTTGGAATTTGGCTTGGTTCAGACTACTTTCTGAAGCGAAAAGGACAGACTCCAATTTTTGATCACAAAGATATCTGTGGGAAATACCACAATTCTTACTTTGTACCACTTAAAAAAAAAAAAAAAATATTGTGTGATTGACTTTTTTTGTTTTGCACAAACACAGTTCTCAGTCTAACACAGTGATATAGATTTTATAACAGCATTTTCCAGAAAATGCCCTAAAAACGATCAAACATTGATTTGTGGCCTGTCAGCTGGATATGTCTGACTGAGACTCGGAAGCAGCAAAAATACTAAAACATTCCATCTGCATGACTTTGTCAAGTTCAGCCTTCGTAAAAATAAGTCTGCATGTGGTGTTCTAGTCAGAAAATGTCACGTTGAAAGTCTGTAGGGGAAGGATGTGCGTATGTTGCGTGTACATGTTTGAGATACAAGTCAGAGCGAGGATTTGTTCCTTTTTTCTGCTCCTGTTTCACATGGGAAAACCCCCCAGAATTATTACCGTTTTCTCCCCACTGGGTTCCAAACAGAACACGCTGCCAACAGCCTACCCCAGCTGCCTTCATTTTCTGCCTCTATTAGAGACTTTAGTCATTTGGCTAAGGCTCAAATCCATGCCAACATCCCCTCTTCACACTGATCTTTATACATATGGTCTTTACAGATATAAATATTTCACCTTTTTGGCAGGATTTCTGTTTTTGACACTTCGTTTTTACTGATTTGTCCATATGAGGTAAGCAAAGATTCAGTGTCATTGTCCCATGTAACCTTAATTACATGTTTTTGTGGTTCAGAGGACCAAAAACTGTTTATCAAAGGCCATTATGCTCTGCTTTGAAAATACATGAACCCGATCGTGTTTTGGACTGTACTGCACAGTATTCATCCACACAAAGGTTGGCATTATTTCTTTTAAATGTACTAGTGACCCTCCTACGCTGTATGAAAGGACTCAATGTTTAAAGAAATTTATTTTTGGTGTTTTACCTCTTCTGAATAGTATTTTCTCTGCTTAATAAAATCTGTATTCTGGCTAGCTGTTCTCTTTACTCTTTGTGAAAAAACAATTACACTATGGGCCGATTTTGTTATGTGAAAAGGACTCCCTGTTTTTTGTAAAATATGACTAAGCAGACTATTTGTAGGAGGGTTCCACAAGAAAGACGGCCAGAGCGACATATTGCATTGATTCCCATAGACAAACTATTTGCCCTTCACTGCCATCCTTCTATATAAAGAAGAAAGCAGATGTTCCCACAGCACCAGAGGGACAGAGCCATCAGCCAGTGTGATGAACACAGGATCTCATCCTGCTGCATGATATTTTTTTCCATGACAGAAACGCAACATGGTGCACATCAAGTCCAGAGGTTACTTTCATATATTAAAATCACTACAAAACTGACTCAAAATAATTTAACGCCTTTTTCAGTTAATTCCCAGATGTCAGAATAATGGAAACGATGGTAAAATAAGAAGTAAAAAAAAAAAAAATAAATAAATAAATATATATATATATATATATATATATATATATATATATATATATATATATATATATATATATATATATATATATATATATATAAAGATGCACAGCTTTGAATTTCAATTCAATTATCTAGTCAACCCAAGGTGAACATTACATATAAAGGCTCAAATATATACACTGATTCCCCTAAATGGTTTATTCAGTGGTGCTTAATGTTCCAGAATATATTTAAATTTTATAAAACCAATCCACAGACCTCTGTTTTAGTGATCATAGTTGATTGCAGCTGGTAGCACCCCTTTTGGTAGCGTAAAAAAGGATTTGTTTGATGACACTCCTTGGACTGAACAACAGTTAGGTCTTGTCCAACTTCCTTGTTCTAAGAGGGAAAATTGTAGATTTAAACAATCTGGAAGTGTGTTTGCAGATTCTAAGGTTTTTGGTTGAACCATCTGTAAACGCAACAGTCTACCTGACATTAAAGGAAATTAGTAAAATATGTGAAAATTTACCGTCAGCTGCATGGTAAATTGCCTGCAAGCTGAATTCTTACGGTATTTGTGCGTTCACAAACACACGAGAATCCATCTAGTCCCTCTCCCATCTCTAACATTTGGGCCCAAACCGAAAAATGGTTCCGGCGAATCGCGTTGCAGTATTATGGTTTAAGGCGGGACTGCGGGACATTACCAGTTGGGACACTGAGCTATATTATACACTGGAGTGCTGATTTTGCCGAAAAACTGAAGTCACTGGCCGCCATCTTGCTCCTCCCTACTCTAACAGAATCCCATAGGATTTGGTTGCAACAACAAGCAGTTTTCTGGCTGTGTGAAAACATTTCATAGGTAATTCTACAGTCAGTGGATGTACTAACACTATAAACTACTAGGAAATTAGGTGCTGAAATATTTTACATGTTATTCATATTAAATATATATATGTACACATATATGTAAATATACCGGTATGTTTTTGTATATTGTTATATTATATATATATATATATAAAATAAATAAATAAAACGCAAAAATATTTCAGCACATGACTTTCTCAGTATTTGATAGTTTTAGAACATAACATTAAAGTATATGGCATTTGACATTTTAAAAGTCTTAAGCCCCCCCCCCCCCCGGACATGAGAAAATCCTTGTTATTCGATGCTGTAGCGCACATATTCCCTAGTTACTGGGGGAAAAACTAGGGAGTACCAATATGGCAGCTGGTGGCTTCAAAGCGACTCGTTCTAACAGCGGGCGATTAGCACTCCAGTGTATTATATAGCTCAGGGAGTTGTGACAGTAGCAAGAGCTGACAAGCCCACAGCCGAACCAAAATAAACATGACAGCGCAGAAGGACGCAGGCGTCGCTGCTGCCATCACATCTGTATTGTCAGAATCCACAATTTCTTCTTAGAAACAAGAACAGTAAGAAGCACCTTGACCAGCGTAAACTTGTTGTGGTTTCTCATGACGCCTGCTGCTTATGTTTTCATTTGATACCGTGACTGGCTACCTTTGGAAGGTGGGCAACTAGGTGTCGCTTCGCCCAATCAGCTCGGAAAGTTCTGCTAAATGTCCCTCCTCTCCCCGAAAGGACTCCATGGGAGCAGAATATGCAGAACGTAGAGTGCTATATACGATCAATCTGGCTTGCCAGGTTAATGTCACCATCAACAACAAGGAAGCGCCTGTTCCTAAAACAACACCTTCAAGCTTGACTTGAATATCCAGCTGCCCACATGGACAAGCCAAATGCCTTCTGGAGAAATGCTTTACTGTCAGATGAGATTAAACCGTTTGTCCACAATTAAAGTAGATTGTTTGGACAAGACCGGTAAATACCAAAAAGATAAGGTGAACACTTCCAGTGAGTAGGAACGGATACAGACAGGATTGGTTTAAATTCATGGTGCAATCTATGCATTTTCTGACAAGATAAAGCAACCGTCCTATTCCTTACTGGGGAGGATGCAATTCTATTTCTTCCTTGACACTGGAGATTCTTAATGTCCAATCTGCTTTGAGCTTGTCAGAGCTGTCAGAAGATGCTTTATTTCTGTTAGGCTCATCTGACAGCTCGCTGCGCCAGCAAGCCAGGAAACGGGGGAGGTGGGGGGCATTACAGGAACACGAAGTCACAACAAACCTTGTTAGAGAGGAGCCCCTCTTTATCCACCCCCCTCTATTGTTTTGAGTCATTCTGCACACCCACATCCTGTTAACACTGCAGCCGATAACACCTCTGGTTGGAAAGTTCAGTTAGTCAGGTACTCTTTCATAAATCACAGCGCAGTTTTGTTTTCTCTTTGCACAGCTGCCTTTCAGATATGTGTGCGGATGAGACAGCGTGTCAAAACCACACACTGTGAAGCAAAAAAAAAAAAAAGAGCAGGCTCTGAATCTAGGCTTTATGCATAAGAGCTTCAGCATTTAAATCTTTCAGGCAGCTAAACAAATTTCAACAAAAAGCAAAAATGACCGTAAATACAAAACGCTGTTTTCAAATAATGATTTCATTCATCAAGGGGAAAAAAAGCTAACCAAACCAACCTGATCCTGTGTAAACAATTACTCTTGTTAAATCATGAATCAGCTGTGATATCTCACCTTTTAAAAAAAATCCAAGCTCAGGTCAAAACCAGACTTGTTACCACAAGCCCTGAAAAAAAAAAAAAGAAAAATCAAGAAATTATTATAATATTATAATAATATATTTATATAATTATATAATATATAATTATAATAGAAGCCATCTGACATCATTCCGCAGTGTAAAACATCTCCAAATTCTACTTATCACGCCCAAGCTAAAGAAATTCAAGAACAAATAAAGTAATCGACATCAGTCTGAATACGGCAACAAAAGCATTTTTTTTCTCTCCCCCCCCCCCCCCCCCCCGCCCCCCGCCCCCCACACACAATTATTTATTAACCAAAAAAAGACATCCACACCAATAATTAACCAACCAAAATATTGGTCTCACTTTGTAAATCCTGAATTAACAGTCATCAACCACATTTTTCACCAATGTTCATTTTCTCTAGTCACACCAATACCTACTTGCTGTCAGACCTAGATATTAAGAAATCACTTAAATAGAATCTGACTGACACTAGAAATTAGACGTTTAGATCGAAAGAAAATGTCATGGTGCCCAGATCTCAAATAATTCAAGAACAGGCATCTGGCTTTGGGACAGCTACTAGTGACAGCTACTATCCACAAATGGAAATAACATGGAACAGTGGGGAAGCATCCCAAATAAGGCCTGGCCAATCATATTTAGTCCAAGAGCATCTGCGACTCATCCAGGAGGTCAAAACCTCAAAAGCATTTCTAAGGCAGTGGGAACCAAAGTGAAAGACGTTATGCACACATGGAGAAAAGCTACCAGAAATACTTCAGGAGTGCATCAGTGACTCATCCAGGAGTTAAAAAGAAACAAAACATCAAAAGCACTGCAGGCCTCTCTTGCCTTGGTTATGGTAGGTGTTCGTTTCTACAATAAGAACCAGAGGCTGGAAAAATAAATCCAAATAAAACCGCTGAAAACCAAAGAAAACAAAGACTCGTCTCACATTTACCAGAAAGCATCTAGATCCCTAAGACTTTTGGGTAAATATTCTGTGTACAGACGAGACAAAAAAGTGAAACTTTGTAGAAGACATGAGTCCCATTATTTCAGGTGTGAAACCAACAGCATTTCAGAAAAAGAATAATAAACCGACAGTTAAACTTGGCAGCGGTACTGTGATGGTCTGGAAGTGCCTTGTTTTTTTTAGGCCAACAGCCGATAAACATTTGGAAATGAAGCCGAACAATGATCCAAAGCACACCAGCTGATCCATCAATGCATGCCCCCCCCCCCAAAAAAAATAAATAAAATAAAACAAAAACTCCCTGTAACATCTGATCACACTGCTGAGAGATGTTCATGTCACCTCTTCCCTTGTGCAGGTACCAGACGTTCCAGCTTCTAAACCAACTCATTTACTCACCTGCAAGTTATGAAACTACATCCAACCCTCACCATTTATTCCAGGGGTGTCAAACTCATTTTGGTTGAGGGGCCGCATTCAGCTTAATCTGATCTCAAGAGGGCCACACGAGTAAACTCATTGCAATATTAAATAGAACTAATAAATGTGGACTTGTTGTTGATTTTTATATTAAATTAATTTCACTTTTACACAATATATTATGAATAACCTCAGCGTTTTTAAGAAAAGTATGTGCAATTTCAACAATACTTTTACTAAAAGTAAACATTTACTTGTGCATTATGCATAAGAACTGATCACAGTGATTGTACAATGTTGAAAGACATTTATTTACATTTTTTGGAACTTAAAAACACTGTCCTGCATGACAAAATGCATCAAACAGATAAAAATTAAGAAATTATTTACATTTTTCCACACCTGAAGCTTAATCTGCTAATTAAAACACAGCGCCCCTCGTGGACAATATAGGAACTGCATATTTTCAATTAAACAAAGTACATGTTTTTTTCAATAATTGTTTTATCATTCTCTTCCTTTTATCTCCTCTTTCTTTCACCTTTTGTTTTATATTTCTTCTTGTTCTTCCTTTCCTCTCCTACTTTCCCATTGTAGTCTCCATATCATTTGAGATATTCCCCACATGAATCATAATAAAACTATTCACATTCATAAATCAAGCGGAGCACCATGGCAAAAGCAGTACTGCTCCACTTGTGAAAGTCAAATCTGATGAGCTCTTTTTGGCATTAAGACAACAATTCTTATTTTTTATTTTATTTTTTTTTAATAATGATAATGCATTTAGGCACAGGGCCAGACTAAATTGTTCGGTGGGCCGAATCCGGCCCGCGGGCCGCATGTTTGACACCCCTGATTTATTCAGTCCAGTCAGTCAAATGTTCTTAAACGCTCTACACAGCTAAAGCACTGCAAATGGCCACTTTGCTGTAATTTTAAGTAGTTTCGGTGCTATATTGATGCCCGTTTTAAAATTTTCAAACTTGGCATGACTAAAGGACACTTAAAGGTCAGTGTGGGCAGAGGGACTTTAACTCTATCATAGACCTCTAATGTGAGCATACAGCTAGCTGCTCCCTGAAAACCCTAACCACACGCTGCTAACTCCCACGCCAACAGGTCTGTCATGGATAAATCTTGCTTTGCCTGCCACTAACACATAGCTTGAATGTCTATTTGCCCTTCGTTTCTTGTTGATAGCATCACCTGCTTATTTATATATTTTCTCCATCTGCTGAAGAGATTAAAAACGCACACAGTGCATCCCTGTGGGGTCCGGCAACACAGTGGGAATGACTCACAATCCGAACCCCACAGAGTGTTTTCTATTAGGGTGGATATTGATCAGATTAGGTCTTCTGTGGTGAGGCAGCATGTCCTGGAACATATAGTTCAGGTAAGGAGTAGTTCACAATTTTTTTAGCTTTTTCAACAGTGTTCAAAACAAAAAATTTTCCCCCCAAAAATTAAAAATAAACGTACATAAAAAGGCTGATTTTTACTGAGGGGACATGGGAATTATTATTTCACGTTACCTCGCACAATGCAAAAATGGAACTAAAAGTAAGTAAAATTTTCTTGAAATTAGTGTATTTTTCCTTGATAAGAGCAGGTAAATAAGACTATTTGCCAATGGAATAAGACTTTTGCACTTAAAAAAGGAACAATTCATCTCCATCATCTTATTTCAAGTGCCAGATATCTTATTATCTCATCTTAGGGGTAAAAATACTCATCCCATTGGCAAATAGTCTTATTTAGCTACTCAAATCAAGGGAAAATATAGTAATTTTAAGAAAACTTTACTTACTTTTAGTTCCCGTTTTGCAGTGCAATACTTTTGCGTTCTCTCGCAATAACCTAGTAGACGGTTCATGGGGCATATTGAATACCGAAAGTCTTTCTGCGACAATCCATGCATTTATAAGGTTTGTCCATGTATGTTAATATCTAGTTAGTAAGATATCTGAATTTTTATACATTTTCTTTAGGATACAAATGCACCACAAACGTATGTGCGAAATGCAAAAGCAAAACGGGTTAAACATTGGCTTTCCATCTCTTTCCATCCCTTCTAAGACAAACATAAATTTTCTGTAAGAAGTAAAGACACAAAAAATGCATTCAAGCTATTTTGAACAATGTTTGGGTTATTTTCATTGAGTGATAAAGTAATCTGACAGTTTTTATTGTGTCTTTTTTGTGCTGGTAGTCTGACTAATAAAGGGCCGTTTTCATGCACAGTCCCATCTTAACCTTACAACAAACATGAACACGCAGCTAATTCTGCACCAAAGAGTTAAGAGTGTCTAAAAACATTTTCACTGAGGGTCTTTAAAGGTATTTGCAAATCTAAATTAAACCTTAAATTGTAGCAGAAAGACTTTTAGTATTCAATATGCTGCATGAACTGTCTACTCTGTTATTGCGAGGGAACGCAAAATAAAAGAAATCCCATGTCCCTTACGGGGCTCTGTACATTTTTGCAATCCCCAATTTATTGCAATAAAGATACGGAATGTTAGATAAAATTGTTAGAATTGCACGTTTTACAAAGCAGAAGGATCAGAACAGTTCAAAACACTGAAAATAAAATCTTTCTTTTTACAGGTCAGAATGGTGTGATCAGGAATCATCATGGGTTATGACTGATGCATAGTAAAAAAGCAGCATCAATGTTCAAACACTGTCTACTAGTTAGAAAGCATACCCCAAAAATAAACTGTCACACAATTGCATGCAGTGTTTTTTTACATCTGTGGACTACTTGTATAATGTTCCATTACATTAAATGCACCAATCGCCTAGCAGCTGCTATCTTTTAGCAGTCTACCCGCATTCACACTTGTTTTCTAAAGGGAACTTCAGTTGTTAGCTAAACCGTATTTATGTTATGCGTTGTTAAAGCTAATCAAAATAACATGACGTCTTCTCTCCTATTGATTCTATTTGGGACTTTTTGCAACATGCAGGAAGTGACTGGATGGTCCGCGCAAAGCCGTCGGAGTCGGGCGGTGGGGAGCAGCGATCCGGCACGTGCTGTTTAGGCAACAGGAGCTGTAAAAACCAACCAAAGCAGCTCCACAGAAAGCGGGGATTAAGCTGCGCTCTGAACGGACAGTGCAGTGAACGGATCACTCGCAGCCCATTTGTTATTTCTCTGCGTGGAGAATGTCCTGTGCTGCGTGAGACTTGACAGCCCTGCTTATTGAGGTTGTTGCAGGAGAAAACCAAAATGAGCTAAAATACGGGCCGTATTTAACAAGTCACCATTTAAGTGTACACAAGACCTTTCGAGGTCTTAAATCCCTTTAAGCATACGGTTTTAACACTAGTGAAACAGCTGAAAATTATAAATGACCCCCAAGAGAGAGAGATCCTCAAGATGTCATTTAAAATTAAGGTGAAAAAGGCACTCTGGCCAGATGAGACTAAAACTGAAATGTCTGGGCAACAAGCAAAACACCGTATGTGGCGAAAACTAACACCCTTAGCTCAGCATGGTGCTGGTAGCATCATGCTGGGGTTGTTGGGTCGGTCTGTGGTCACGACTAATTGTCACTTTACACCAATGCACTACTTTGTGTGGGTTTACCACATAAAATCCCCCCAAACATGCATTGTAATGTTGCAAAATCTGACCATGTGTATCATTAATAGATTATAAAAGGTACTATAAAAGTAACTTAATGACAACAGGGTCCCTTTCTTACTCAAGCAGCAAACGGTCAGGACAAGCAACGAGTACAGGAAGCTAAAAATAGAGCTAAGTTAAGCTAATTGTTGCTAGCAGTGAAGCTAGTCCTGAACCTTCATGATTATCTTGTGAAACACTTAAATAGAAACCCCTTTCATCATATTAAAACACATTATAGAATATGTTCTAAAGCACAGAAATTAAGCTAAATTAATTGCTAAGGATAGTGTGTATGGCCGAGAGAAACAAACCGTTTTTAGCTAGCGTGAAAAAAAAAAAAGATTGATCTTTAAAAAAAAGACAGAGAAATAAAAGAAATATGGCGTCCAAGAAAGGCAGGAAGAATTTTGCTCCAAAGGCTAAAATAATAATCAAACTCAGACAAAAGCTTTGGACTCTTACCTTATAAAAAGCAGCAGTCACTATAGAAATTCAAAAGGTACTGCCATAAAACAGCAACCTTTGAAGGCACAAATAAAAACAAAAACAAATGTAAACCAGATGCTCTACAATGTTTTTAGCCAAACTTTCATATGTCTTGCCATTAAAAAGGGCAAAGTTCCTATTCTTGTATTTCGTTAAACATACAGTGGTTAAAATAGCCTCACTTCAGTGCTTGCGCACCCATGAGGTCATTTATAACGACCAGGCCTGTGCCCCGGTGTAGTCGTGGCACAGAGTCAGATTTATGAGACATGTTTCCTTTACAAAATTTATGTCTGGGGAGAAATATTGGAGCAAAAGTCAAAGTCACACAGGATTCATCATAGCAAACTAGATTGGTTTCTGCATAGTAAGCTGGCATTTTCTTTGGGAGATTGGAAAGGAATCAGGAGACCATGCTCATGAAGCCATGTATAGTACATCTAAAAGTCTCCATATTAAAAACAACAGCCTGGTCCTGCTTGACCATTAAAGGTCATAAATATGAGTCTCAATGAGCTCAGAGAACAGAAATGCTCACCGCTTATAAGGACAAGCTGCAGCTGAACAAAGATGAGCTCTGATATGACGGCCAATGCTATAATTGTAATACCATGTGAAGTTAAATTCCAATCATCTAAAATGGGGTCAATCATTTTATCAGGATGCATATCATAAAGATACAGACATTTAGAATGTATAAATATTCAAAGCTGTCAATATTTGTACTGACAGTTTTGATTAGATTTTATTATTTGAAACTAGTTCTTAGTACACAAATTATCCAATTACTGAATAATAATAATAAAAAGCCTCATCTTACATCTGTAAAGGCAACAAGGCTGATAAAGATTTAACTTATAAAGCGCTTTTAGAGTAGAATGGCTTTGTCATTATACGATGCATAATGAAATCCCAGAGATGTCTCCCATTTTCCAGCAATATGGAAACACAAAAAAATAAAATAAAGAAATCACTAAATATCGATATGATATACATTTGACAGTCCTAATAATAATAATAGCAGCATACCAGTCAATGAGGTGACATATTTAGCTCCAATTATAAGCACATAATTAAGTAAATCTGGATGAATTGCTAAATAATAAAAAAAAAAAAGAAAGACTTCGAAAATGCGTCAGATCTCATTTTGAAAAAAAAGAAAATCCTGCTGGATATCCATACTGGGGACATTGAATGGTAAATAAGGAGGCCACATCACTTGATGAAAATTATCAACACACAGAGGGCTTAATCCAAAGTAAATAAGAATGTCAAAAACTGAAGCAGCAGGCTGGTCCAATTTGCTGAAATGTAATTGCAGCAACAACAAATGGTTCTTAGTAGTTAAGATGGCCCCCCAAGCGCTTTTACGCATGCTTGACATCGCCTGGGCTCCTCATGAGACGACGGATGGTGTCCTATCTCCTCCTGAGCTCCTGAACAATCTGAAATAAAAAACAGGCAGCACCAGATTGACCTAAACCTAAACGTGAGGTCTTTGTTGGATTTAGATCAGGGGAATGTGGAAGTCAGCTAATGGTATCAACTGCTTTATCCTCCGGGAACCTCATGCTACCGGTGGTGACACTGACCCTAGTCAAATGCAAGAATACTGAAAAGCAGTGGAAAAAAACAAAAAAAGAGGTCAAAATGTCTGCTGCTTCCACCTGCTAAACTGTTGTTGCTTTTAGTGCACGTGTTGTTAATTTAATTAACATCAGAACAGCCGACACTGATTAACAAAGCCCAATGGAACCGACCTGATCAACGTTATAGAAGTTTACCTGACTTCATATTATACTCTAATTAAAAAGTTTCTCTTTAATGTTTACGAGAAGTGTACACGCCCCTGCTATAGCCAAAAGTTATCTTTAGGTAAGGCTGGTTACGTGTCATCATGACCCGTGTTAACATTTAAAGAGGAAAACGAGATGAGGTAACTGCAAAGTTTTCTCGATCATCTCGAGATATTGAGAAACAAACCAAGCACCATCACTTCAAAATAAGTCATTTTCATTACAAAATCCCTTAAATAACTGGATATTTAAACTGTTACGGCAAAACACAGTTATTTTCAATAATAAAACATCTTGACAGGCATAACGGAGCAAGCATTTATCTTGAAATACTGATATAATTATGTCAATACAAACTACTTCAATATAATGTAAAAGTCTTTATTACAACAAATTGATTTTTGATCTCTTGATCACGACACGTCTTAAGTTATAACATGAAAACAAGCTCTGATAGCTTGATGATGTTGAGATAAACTGTCGTCATGCTGTCTAGCAAGATCTGTTGTCTTGAGATAATTTGATTACAAAGCCGTAAAAATGGCGAAAGATGAAAGCAAAGTAATGCGATAACTGGCTTTCATGGAAAATTCAGCTATGTTAAGTTGAATGCTTGGAAAATTGTTATTGCAAAAATGAGATATGAGAAACAAGCTCCGTTATTTCAAGATAATGAGATAATGAAACTGGTATTACATCAAACCGAGTTATGTTATCCTCAGATAATTGAACAGGTATGATGTCCAATAAATCTTCATAATTCAGACACTAAAATGTTGCCATGATAAAACATTTTCTATTATCCTGAGATACTGAGGTAATATTTTTTAATAACAAATTAAGCTCTTGAATACTTGGAAAATTGCCATTGTGACAAAAGTGCAATTATTTCAAAAACACAAATAAATAATTAAATAATTATGTGATTTGAAAAAAACAATCTCTTCTCATTTCAAGGTAATGAGATAATGAACTGTTATTACTGCAAGTCAAGTTTATAATCTTGAGACAATTCAGCAGGTATAGCGTCTGATGGCTCAAAATACTGAGATGCTTAAATTGTTATGACAAAACAAGAAAAGATATCTTGAGATAATTAAACTTGTGTAATGGCAAAACAAGATCTTTTATCTTGACATGAGATATTTTTTTATATTAAATAAAGCTCTGCTGTGCTTAATAATTGGATTGTAAATTGTCATGACAGAAAGTGCTATTTTTCTAAATGTTAAACATTGTAATATGACAAAGGAGGCTGTTATTTCAAGATAAGAAAATTAAACCGCTATTAATACAAATCAGGTTCTATTATGAGAGTTGTGTCAAAACAAGCTGTGATATTGCGAGACAACACATTGTTTCAATAATGTTATGTCACGAAGCAAGCTATTGTTTCTTTGTATGAGGAAATTCAACCATTATTACAAGAAAAGCGCTAGTATGGTGAGATAATGAGACATTATAATTATAAATGTTTAGGCATTTCAGTGAAATGTATTTACAAGTAGGATTATATAAGGTTTTGTGGCTGTAGGTCCATTTTATTTTGCAAGAGGTAGTAACAGCTTTGTTAATCAGAAAAGTTGGAGACCCCTCTGGAAATACCAGCGGAGGCGGCACTACTGCAACACAACTCAGGATGCTCGGAGATCAAAAGTGAAATTATAGCAACTTCAGTTTCCTCATAAAAGCAAAAGAGTGCAGAACAAACGGAGGGAATCAGTGAAACTCTTGAGCAAGTCCCTAAAGGGCAGAGGCACGGGACAGATGAGAGGCTGCGGCCTCCCAAGACACCTGAGCCTTCCCTCAGTCAAACCAAACACAAACACTTCTCATTTCTTTTTCATGAGACAGAGCCAGCCGACATAGGTGGTTATAGGATCCTCCCCGGAGGAACAGCGGGTGATTCCCCCGGCCCTGCGAGGAACACCGCTGCTCAGCTGCGAGGCAACACTGCCGTCTCGCTGCCCGTTTCATTATATAACACACGCTGCGTTACGTAATATCAGAACGGCATTATATATTTAAGAGAATTCACTTCACAAGAGAACATCTTGTAGAGGATGAAGAGGAGGAGGAGGGGTCCTCTTTTTTCACCAGCTTGTCATCGCTGACCTGACAGCAGCATAATGGCCGTGTTGATCGTCGTCACTCCAGTGAAAACAGGGGGTTGAACAGTGAAGCACATCCCCTGCAATGTGCCTCACGCTTTTATTCCCCCCCACCCCCCAGTCTTGTTAGGAAACAACCAGGGCAGACAGAATACCAATGACAGCACCAGCGTGGAGGGCTGAGATTACAGCCAGAAGCAGATAATTCAAGCACCCAAGCCTGACACAAAAAAAAAAAAAAAAACACGACCAGCAGCACGTCGCACAGTTTTTATTAGCAGAGTATTTACATTGGGAGGGGAATACAGAGAAGGCTGTGTGGTAAAAATCTGCCGCCGCGCTACGTCTGTGCATCCTGGTAGAGAACATCCGCCACCAGATCTCTCACTGCAGCCGAATCCTCAGCATCTGGAGAGATAAAAAGGCACGATGTGGCAATTACTGCTGACACGGGACACCAGATACGTGAGGGCTTCCCAAAGCCCAAAGATCTACATTATTGTGAAAAGGAGGAAAACTTAAAATCTGATTTTCAAAAGTGTGGCGTGCATTTCTACTCAGCACACCCCCCGACACCGCTAAATAAAATACAGTGCAGTCAAATCCCTTTAGACTTCACTTACGACTCCCTCTGTGTGCAATTTAATCTCAGTATAAACCCTAGCTGTTCTGTAGGAACCTCAGAGGTTTGATACAGCACACGAGTGAACAAACAGCATCATGAAGACCTAGGAATGCTGCAGGGATAAAACTGCTGAAGATGTTTGAAGCAAGATTTGGGTATGAAAAAAAAACAACAACAAAAAAAACATCCCAAGATTTGGATCATCTCACAGAGAAGTGATTGAGCCATCATCTGGGAATGAAAAGCGTTAGCCCAGCCGCTAACCTACCAAGACATGATCTACCTAAAGCAATACGCACACTGAATCTCTGGAGGAGCTGCAAAGACCCACAGATCAGGTGGGGAATCTTATCAGGACAGTTTATGGAAGAGTGGCAAGAAAAAACGCCATTGTTGATAAAAAAGCCGCAAGAATACGCAAATATATTTTAGCACAAGCATACATGGGACACAGCAAGGTGCTCTGGTCACAGGAGACTACCATTGACCCTTTTCTGCTTTTAGAGCTGTTTAAACCAAAGCAGAAAAGGGGTAAAACTAAAAGCATAAAGAATAAGTAGAAATGAATCTTACGACTTAACCATTAGTGAATAATATCACTTAATTTGTAATGTTAAAAAGGAGTTATAAGGATTACTTCATATAATACCATTGCTTCTCTGCAACATGGGTTGAGTTGGACCAGAATTTTAATTCCCAGTAGCCTAGTTTGGTAAAGGTGATCTGTGTGTGACCCTCCTTTATCATGTGACCAAGAATATCATCATTATTGGTACATGGATCCTCTAAGCCTTTGAAATAAGACAAATTAATTTAAAAGTTGCATGAAGCCCCAATAAAACCTCTTACTGCCTCAAATATAAAAAGTTTTTAATTTTTAAGGAATTAAAAAAAAAAAAACAACTATGAGTTATACATATGTCTAATTTGAGTCAGCACTTCCCCGTAACTTCCAGGAAGGTTCTCCATTGTTCTATGTTTTCTCCATTTGTGGATAAAGGTTCTTCCTGTTGTTCCCTGGAGTCCCAAAGCCTTAGAAATAGCTTTGTAACCGTTTCTAGACTCATAGATGTCAATAATAGGGGTGTAAAATACCAGCTTTATCACAATTCAATGTTATATTGATTTGTTTGGACAACGATACGATAACTGCCGATATCACAAAGTGCTACGATAAGATTTTTATTAAATTCAATTCACAAGGCTGTGATTGATAAGATGCAATATCAACTCACATTTGACCATTTTATTTCTAAGGTCTTACAGGCATCAGGTATTTAAATAAAAAAAACGGCATTCTTTATATTATAGAGTAAAAACAATAATAATTTTTATAGATCAGCTGTTCCCTAATGTGAATTTCAAAGTCAAGGTCTTTAAAAAGACAAAATGGATTGATGTTTTCATTTTGCATTGATGTAACTGGATCATTAATCATTTAATTGACATATTGATATAGATTGATGGATTGTTACATCCCTAGTCAATAAGTTCAGTACCTATGCTGTTAAATTTGTTTACGTTGGGGTATGTTGTGTTTCTTTGTGAGATCTTAAAAGCCTACTTATGTTGTCAGACAATTTCTCGGCTCTTACGCCTGGATTTGGTGGATGAAACTTTTAATCATGAATTAGTTAATTCATGATTTAACAAGGAGAGAAACTAAATATTCCCACAGGGCCAGCAGGGTTTGGAGAGCATTATTTTCCCAAAATAAATTAAACTATTAACTTGAAATTGCCTTTTTTGTACTAAGATTATGTTTGTCTTATATTAAAATTAGTTTAATAATCTAATTTAAGTATGACAAAAACAAACACATAAGGTGGGAAAGCACTATAAACCAATAAAATAATTTGCACATAAGGTATCAGATAGAAATAAATATGGATTTTTGCAGCAAATAAAACACAAAAGATAGATTGGTCCTCCAACAGTCTAATTCTCAATCTGACCAATATCTGTAACCTCCTTCAAACACACAATCTGCTCTGGTTTTTGATCCCTCCACTTGTCAGCGCCTTGATAAACTCTCCGCTTCTCTTCAGTCCTAAATCCAATTTAAATACCGCCTCATAGCACTGCTTCAAAATATTCAATATAAGCCCCTCGGATTTCATCCATTTCTTTTTTAATAGGGTTTTGGTCTGATCGTTGACAGCTCTGTGACCTTTGAAGAAAAAAAAAAAGGAAAAACTGCTACCGGATTAATATGAACACAAACAAAGGAGTGTTATATGAGAAGGAGATTCGATTGGGCCCAAAGGCTTTTGTTGGTAGGAATTTAAGGAGACCCAGAAGAGCAAAAAGAAACAATACAGAATTACATAATAAGGAATAAATAAAATGAAACGAAATATACAGAGTATACCCACAGTTTAAGCTCATGCTGGGGAAAAAAAACAAGTATTTTGATTAATTTTAGCCATAATTACTAGTTGGTTCCAGATTACTGCCGCATAACAACTGAATGCTTGACTGTCTCAGATGCACCACTGCTGTAAATCCACCTCTATTGATTCACAGAAAACAATTCACCATAAAACGTCCCTTTTATCAATTTCAGGTGAGAAAATAAAAGCCAGCTTACCTTTTCATATCACACAACTCTTCAGGAATGAAGTTATTCGCTTGAGCCGAAATGAGCAGACGACTCAAGTCCTTCGTCACAAATTAGAAATGTAAGAGCAGCTGGCTGCATTTAGAAACCTTTACCAGTTGCAACAGAAAACCAGAGGCTCTTAATAATCAACGTTCGGCCAAAGGGCACAAATTAAAGTAAGATAAAAAGAAAGAAAGCCAGCAGGGGAGCGGCTGAGGGCTGCTGCTGACATTTCTGCCGGGTTAGATTAGGGCGGCTTACGCTGTGAACAGCCACAGTACAGAGTTCAGTTTGTTTTTTCCCCATTTTTATCCTCCTTTTCTTTGTGAAAGCCTTTTATCACAACATAATCCATTCACACAAATTCCCATATAGAGGCAGCTTCCCCTCTATAGGCTCCTTTAAATGAAAGCTGAAAACATTTTTGCTCTTTTTCCAAGTATTATGAATTTGTCTTTTAAAAGTCTGGCTCTACTTTCTCACATGATGCAGTAAAGAACGATCTGATTTGTAATTTAGATTGAATCTTTCAGACTGGAAATCACTGAGATAGCAGCAAGACCAATGCTTCACCATGAAAGGCAATTAACAAAAGAAATTAACAGGAAAGAAATAACCATGGAGGATTCAGAATAATTGACCAGGATAATTAACCAAGTGCCGACTGAAGGTAAATGCCGTGTTTATGATTAATACAGAGGAGGGCGAAGGGAGGAGGAAATGCAATCAGAGAACAAGCATTAGGGTTGATGGACAGGCTGCAGATTTGTCTGCGTTTGGACAGGATAAATTTCCCTGCTGACCTCAACTGTCAGTCAATATCAGGGTTTTATGAAAGGATCGCTAGTATTAGCTGTTAAATATAAAAGCTAGCAGCAGCATCTGCTTAGCTACACATTAAAAATCCAAACAGGGCAAAACAACCAAGTGCTTTGCTTTTTAAGATGTTTTTGTGTCATTTTAATCCTGATATAATAATGATTTGTCATAGATGGATGGAATACAAACCGAATATGATCATATTTTTAAGCAAACAGTGCTGGCCTTTGGTTTTGTCGCATTAACGGTCAGAAAATGAACCAACTTCTGAGCTTCCAACCAGCCAGTCACCCTGCAGTTAAACACAAACTGTAATTTGGTGAATTTGAGAGTAATTGTAGCTGAATTTACGATTACCTGCACCCAGTATTTAAACAACCTGCGGCTAATTTTGAAAGATCTCATCGACGATTATTAGTTAAAAAATTTACTTTTATCAAAAAGACCAGCTAGGGACAGACATTTTCTTTATTTGCATTCGTTTTGTCCTTATATAAATTACATACACATTTAAATTCAAACCTAATTTTACCAGTTTTCTCTATTTTGGACGTAAACATCTGACTGGAGACAAGTCCTTTGCCGTCCGTGGTCAAAACACTAACTGAAAGCTTGACCCTATTGTTTTATTTTCTTATTTTAAGTGGTTTTGTTCAACTGTTTGCTCAGGGGAGGCTTTCTCTACATTTAAAATAGGCTTACTGCTTTTTTTAAATATACCTGATCATCAAATGTTAATGCAAGGGTTTAATTAAATTCTGCCTTTTTCCTCAGAAAATCTAAAATGTATATAATGCATGTACCATATAATTACTATAAATTATGAGAGTAGGGTTATAATCTTTATAAGCTTTATTTATTTATTCACTCCATCACTTATTTGCATAAAGATGATTATTATTATTATATTGTGCCCCTGCTTGTCTACACTATAAATATATAAACAATTAGATATTCTAACAATTATTGACCTGTTAATATGTGTTATTTATCTCTTGTACTTGTTCCCTTTCACTTTTCACAAAAAATTTAATTAATACAATTTATGTTTGGTAACAACCCTTGGCTTAGTGCCAGAGTTTGGGACTTTAATTAAACACTAACCTGCTTCTGCTGGCTTCTAAAAGGTTATGTGTGTGTAGGTAGTTTAGGAATTTTCTAGTTGGATCTTTGAATTTCACAGATGAGGCAGAAGTGTCAGTCCTGTTTTTTTCCGCTTGTCAACAAAGCAAATAAACACATTTCTGAAACTGTGAGAAGAAAGTGGGCAGTAAACCTTGCAGAGGATCAGGATTTACTCTCCTCCGTCCTCATTACCATTCATGTCCCAGTCTGACTGCCAGCTTTTAGGACTGAACATTTGTTGGCTGCAAACTTTCACAGTTGGTTTCCTGTTCAAGGCAATGCTGGCTGAATTTAATGAACGATGCTCTGATCTGAGCTGAATTTGCTTGCTGGAGACCACCCCCGAGTTGTTTGTGTACTCACCAACTCCAAGAACCTTCAGCTGGCTTTTAAATTCAGGCCTTTCCTCAAGCACTCGCAGCAGGTTGGTGGACTCCATGCGCTCAAGCGCCACCTTCCAGTAGATGTAGATCTTCTGGTTGAAACTGACGTACACCAGACAGGGGCTGTTTTTGCCCTCCTTACACGTGTATTGACCTAAAAACACAACGTTTTTAATCCACATTTTGAACACAGACAAAGTAGTGCAAAGCTGAGAGAAAGAAAATTATAGTTTTAAAATTTTCACCAGTAAAAATCTAAAAAGGTAAAACCTGCCTGTATTCAGGCTTCCCTTGGTAAATATTTTGTAGAAGCACATTAGCTAACCTTAAAGTTTAGCTAGGCTAACCTTAAAGTTTAGCTAATGATAGCTACTGCTAGCTTAGCATAACAAAATCAACAAATATCAGATGTGCAAATGTTAGAATATTATTTATTGTTAACACTTTACCTACTGATAGTGTATTAGCTAGCATCACAGGCAGCTCTAGTAAGTAATAAGGTAACGTTAGCATATTAGCTAATGTTAGTATTGTTTATGTTGAATGTATGGACCTCGGCAGCAAATAAAAGAAGGAAAGTTAATGATAGCCCATAAGATTAATAAACAGCTGAGCACCTTCAACACCACTCTAAGACCCCACGCTCCAAATCCTTTTCCAGATTAAACACAATGCTATTTAATTCCATTTAGTTTACATAGTGCCAAATCACAACAAATAGTCTCAAGGCACTTCACAAAAAACAAAAAAAGTCAATTCAACCTGATCATACTGACAGATTCAAAGTCTGGTAAATCCATTCTAATTTGACCCAGGTTTTCAAACAATAACATTATTCTTAAAAGTTTTCTGTGAGAGGGAGCCAAGCAGATCGCATCGAGGCACTGATTCCATCCGATTACGCTTATTGGGTAAGGAGTGGACTCTTTAGCCAAAGCGGTCGATATGCTATCCGAATAGTGCACTCAGTAAGGAAGGAGCCTAAATGCTTCCTCTCGCTTAGGAACCACGCAATGTCCCTTACCAGCGCTAAGGAGCTATAAGGAATCCCACAATCCTTTGTGTGGCATGATTTATAAGCACAGCCCACCTCACAAACAAAGATCTCCGCAGAGAAGAGAACGCACACTTTGTAGTTCATTTTCTGAAGGCTGTAGACAAAGAAGAAATTGTGGATTCCAACAATACAGATGTGATAGCAGCAGCTACGCTTGCGTCCTCCAGTGGTGCCGTGTTTATTTTGGTTTGGCTGAGGGCTCAGCAGCTATTGCTTTTGTCAAAGCTGTATGTCCTGCATTAAATCATAATGCTGCAACGTTAGCAGCTGAGACGGGAGCATATATAATGCACATATACCTCTTATAGACTCTTTCCCCCCGCACCTTTACACAACCTCCTTCTGCAATGACATCATGTCATACTTCACAGGAAAAATCAAGAATATTCACCAAAACCTTGGATCAACGGCTCATCTCAGCACCTCAGCAGATCTTCCCTCGCCTACACAGTCGCTCTCCTCCTTCCATCTTCCCACTGTCTCGGAAATCACAGAGCTCATCCGGAAATCCAAACCATCCACCTGTCAACTGGACCCCTTCCCAACACAACTTGTCAAAACCTGCCTCCCCTCTCTGGTTCCCCTCATCTCCGCTATCATCCGCACCTCCCTCACCACTGGAACTGTCCCTACACCTCTCAAAACTGCTGCCATCACTCCGATTGTAAAAAAAACCTGGTGCCAACCCGATCAACTTCAACAACCTCCGTCCTATCTCCAATTTACCCTTCATTTCCAAAATTCTTGAAAAAACAGTTGCCTCCCAGCTCCATACTCACCTATCTGCCAACAGCCTGTATGAAGAATTTCAGTCTGGTTTTCGGCCACTCCATAGCACTGAAACAGCACTCATCAAAATCACCAATGACCTCCTCATGGCATCTGATTCTGGACTACTCACCATCCTCATCCTCTTCGACCTGAGTGCAGCCTTTGACACCATCTGTCACACCACTCTCCTCAGTAGGCTTTCTTCCATTGGCATCACTAACACTCCGTTGGACTGGTTTATTTCCTACTTCTCTGACCGCACTCAGTACATTCAACTGAAGACCCTCAAATCCACCCCCTCCCCCGTCACGTCAGGCGTGCCCCAGGGCTCTGTGCTCGGGCCCCTCCTCTTCATCATCTACCTCCTTCCCCTTGGCAATATCTTCCGCAAATTTAACATCCAATTCCATTGCTATGCTGATGACACCCAGCTCTACCTCTCCACACAACCATCGTCCTCTCTTCCCCCCACCTCCCTCACAAATTGCATCTGTGAAATAAAAGCCTGGTTCACTAACAACTTCCTTCAATTAAACAGTAGTAAAACTGAGGTTCTCCTCATCGGCACCAAATCAACCCTTTCCAAAACCGGCAGTTTCCCACTTGTTATTGACAGTTCCTCCATCTCCCCCTCCCCCCAGGTTAAGAGTCTGGGTGTCATCCTCGATAGCACCCTATCTTTTCAATCCCATATCAATAACATTACCCGGTCTGCCTACTTTCACTTAAGAAACATCAACCGCCTCCGTCCCTCCCTTACCCCACACACTGCTGCCATACTTGTGCACAGCCTTGTCACCTCCCGACTGGATTACTGCAACTCTCTCCTCTTCGGCCTTCCTCAGAAATCACTCCATAAACTACAACTGGTCCAGAACTCAGCTGCTCGCATCATAACAAGAACTCCCTCCATCCACCACATCACCCCGGTCCTCCAACAGCTTCACTGGCTCCCCGTACAGTTCCGCATTCAATATAAAATTCTCGTGGTGACATTCAAGGCCCTTCACCACCTAGCCCCCCCTTATCTGTCAGGCCTCCTGCACATTCCCACCCCCTCCCGTGCTCTTAGATCCTCATCTGCTTTACACCTGTCTGTCCCTTCCGCCCGTCTCACCACCATGGGGAGCAGAGCATTCAGCCGCTCTGCCCCCCGCCTCTGGAACTCTCTACCACCCGTACTTAGAAACACGGACTCACTTCTAAATTTTAAATCACAACTCAAAACTCATCTGTTTAAGACCGCCTATTCTCTTTAATTATCAATTTCCCTGTCCCATCCTCGGTATTTATTTATTTATTTATTTTTTAAATGTTTTTTGTTTTGATTTTGTTTCTGACATTCTGTTTTTTACCCTTCTGTACGGTGACCTTGAGTGTCTAGAAAGGCGCCTTTTAAATAAAATGTATTATTATTATTATTATTATTATTATTATTATTATTATTATACCGTGAGAATTCAGCTTGCAGGCAAGGTTAGGAACCATGATCAGTGTTTGCAGCCATCTGCAATGACTGACTGGAGATTTTAGAATTAAACACACACACACACACAAAAACCAAAAAAAAAAAAAAAACACAGACGCACCAAATCCAGGAGTGTGTATACAAACAAAAAGCTGTCTGAGCTTAGGTGCAGTTCACAACTGACTAAAGGGTAAGAATTTACAGGTATAAATAAAATGATGTGACCATGTAGGTGATGTTTAAGGTTTAGATTGTGAAGATAAAGAATTAGTTCGGGTGTCAGGGCAAAAGAGCAAAAAATAGATGAACTGGAAAGGGACTGAGAATGGCTGAACCTGAGAACGGTGCCTTTAGCGTAATACTTATAAAGTGCTGCTAGCATAACAAATGTTACTAGTGCTACTTTTGCTAACATGCTTTTAGTAGTACGGTAGTATATCATTCAAATGCGCCCACAATAAATAACCTTAGTATTGCAGATAATGTTGTATATCATGTTAGTAATTTAGCTAATGTCAGCATTTTAGAAACTTATAGCACATTCGTTGCTGCTTGCATACCAATTAATGTTAGCTACTGTTAGCTAAGATGTTGTTAGCAGCTTGTTAGCCAAATCAGAATCAGAATCAGAAATACTTAATAATGAAATAATAATAATCCCAGAGGGAAATTGCTGATCTGTACATAATACCCAACTGATAATGTTTGGGACGGGTAGCAACATGCTAAACTGTTTCCAACATAGATATTATAATTCTCATGGGCTTTATAGTCCAAAACTGATGCATTGTGGGCTAATTCAAATGGGAAAACCTTTATGATGATGCTAGGTCAAGGTTTTTAAAGGTTTTCTTAAAGTTAGTAAACAGGGTTTAACTGGGTTATTTAAATTCAGCTGTTCTGTGGAGGCACAGTTTTTTTTAGAGAACAGTATTAAAATCGCATCTTGAAGAACCAAGGAATACAGCAGAAAGATCAGCAACAACATGGTGGACAAGTTTAAAAGAGGGTTTAGCTCTAAATAATATGCCAAGCTCTGAACATGTAATGAAACACTGTTTAATCAACCATCTGAAAAATGGAGAGAATATGGAACAACTGCAAACCTACAAATTAAGAGGGCCTCATAAGAAACGTCTTAATTAAGATAAATTAGACAATCCTAAAATAATAGAAATACATTTGCAAGACTCTGTAGACGAACATGCTGTAACAAGTGGTCCAAATTAACATAGAGAAGAAAGAATCAAGTGTAAAGGAGGATTTTTGGGTTCTTATCCCCATGTCAGTAAGAGAATATATCTAAAATAAATGAAAGTAAATTTCTCACTGATGAAATGTGGTTTGATTGAGCACAGCAAACAAACAGAAGCACAACATTGCCATCTAGTGGTGTAGGTTTATATCAGAAATGAAAGAAATCTGGCACAATACCTCTGAATCCAAATGCTTTCAAACATCTCAGTTAATCTTTTCTGTTTAACTTTTACCAAAAAAAGGGCAGATAAAAACTAAATTAGCGGATCTAAGCTAATTTGATAAACCATGTGGAAGTAATAGATTTTACTGTGTTTGTGAGCGGCTGCTTATTAACACACCCTAAACCTACAAAGCAACTTTGCTGTAATTGTTGTTAAGAATTGAGTCTTAGGCTTTATGTACATTTGTTTTTCCATTTCCAAATGTTTCAGAAGGGAATGCAGCTACTATTGCACCTCTTTGAGAAGAGTTTTATTGAGAGAGATTAAAGTGATCCAGATCAGATGAGGTTAGTCGGGTTAGAAGGTTTTGAGAGTACAGATGGAAGCCTTACGCAAATAAACCCATACTGTTTCTTTTCTGTTTGTTTTCTCTTTTTGGAGAAGAACCAAGATGATCTGATCTCTGGTGTTCTATATAAATTGTTGTGCAGTGTTTGCTAGCTGCTATGTGGCTGTAAAATACTGTGCAAACATTTGGGGCCATCTTTCATTTTTTCACTTTCTAAGCAGCTTTATATGTTTCAGCATTTGTAAATATGAACTGAAACCTAAAACTCCAACGTTGTTGTTAAAAAGATTTACTTTCTTAAAATTGAATTGAGCTTTCCAAAAATGTGTTTAATCAGGGTTTGATTAAACTATGTTTTTTTTTCTTTAACGTTCAAAAATCGTTTGGTTTATTGTTTGGTTTGCCCCCCACCCTCCCCCTTAATAAAGATAAATCGTTTGATGACCGTTTTGTATTTCCACATGTTATCTTTGTCTCATTTCAAAATGTATTTAATAATCTTAACAAATTAAGTTTTACAAAAAAGGGAAAACTGGAAAAAAAATCTGTTAGGGAACAAATAAGTTTTCACAGAACTTGCATTTGTTCCTCCTGAGCTTTGGCAGCTTTGCATGTATTTTCATTATAAAACTGGATTTGAAAAGCTTTATTGGCTTTCTTCCACAACTCCAGAATAAGACATTTGACAAGATGCAAAACATAACTTGGACAATTTCCCCTTTTGTTTAACAGCCTGCATAGCTTAATATTTTCCTTCCTTTTCAGGTATTGTTTCATTCTATCAATTCAATTTAAATACTTTATTAATCCTAAAAGGACGTTAAATGTCGCTGTAACTCATATTATACAGGTTTCTTATAGTTGTTATAGATGCTGGTTGCTGTGGCCAGGAAAGGTTTCCTGTAGCGGTCAGTATTGCAGCAATTCTAAAGACGCCTCTGATTGAAGACACTGTTGTTGTGCAGCAGTCTGATGAAGACGATACTCGGGTATCTTCTAGATTTTTGTGAAGAATCATTCTTTGCACAGTCATCTCCATAGGTTCTAGAGGTGTCCCCAGAGCAAAACCGAGCTCAATAAGTAATAATGACCTCTAGTGTTGCAAATCGGAACAACACATACAGCCTGCTGTTTCCTCAAAGGTTCCAGTGAAATTTTACAAACACAGGACAGGTATACGATGTTGTATTCTGTTCTATTTCTGGTCCGCTTCTCTTACTGGCTTCCATGTTAGCAGGCTGCTGCTTTTTGCGAAGATAAAATACCAAATGCTGCGCGCTGTTTTAGGAGCTCTCAATATGATTGGTTCAGGAACCAGGAAGTAAACCCGAGCTATACACTACAACGAAGTCGCTCCGCTCCGCACCGTACCACTAGGACTGAAAAGAGAAAAATGTTGATGGAGTGGCTCAATTGATTATAGGGAATATTATTTTCATCCCGGCTCACAAATGAGAACAATTTTGGTTAATTTCTAATTTATTGCTCCTTTAACAGCTTGTTCTGCTTTTTAAGTCACTTGCTTTGATGAGGCTTCAACAACAGATTATTGGTTCTTTTTAGAGGTAATGCTGATAGTGTTTCTATAGAGTTATTGCTTAACTCCTTATTTAAGCTAAATTATTATGAATTCTAACAATTGTGTCATTGTTTTATTTTTTTTAAAACACTATTGTCTACCTGAGGAACTTAACCGGAGCCCTTTTAAAGGAAAAAAAAGAAAAAGAGATGTGACATTTCCCCCTGGAGGGAGTAGATTATTGTTTATTTGTTGGTTTTAACTTAACCAGGTCTGGTGGATTCCTGATCTCTGATGTTGGAGACCAAAAACAATCACTTCAGTTTTATTTGCACTAAGCTTGGGGAAATATTAGCCTCTCCACTCAGTGGTATGAAGACACTCTCTAAGTGACTTTAAGAACTGCTATCATGGTGTGATATAATAAATTGTGTCATCAGCAAAGATGTAGTAAGAGATGCAATAACCTAAAAGCTGCGCTACATGAAGCATACAGATATCAAATAGAAGTGGCCCAAGAACGGACCATTGAAGAACCCCCGCTTCGGATAATTTTTTTTGCTCAAATTTATAAATCGGTAACTATTACAAAGTTGTTCTGGTCTATCAGGTAAGATCTGGACCAGTGTGTTTGCAAACATACAAAAGATTCGTCTGGATCATTAATGACAGTAAAATAACTGAAACACAGCAGCAAAGAAAAATGAGGGAAGCTCATTTAGTAAGATTAAATTTAATGACGAAGACGTTTTTAGTACCTGCACAGAAGGCGTTGACGTTCTCGTCAAACTGGAATCGCACCACGGTCCTGTTGTGGTCGATAATGTAGGTCTGACCATCCCAGGCGCAGGCCACCACCTCCTCTCTACCGTCTCCCTACAATTAAATGCCAAGCAAACACATTTTCACACATTTAGATTCCTTAGTAAACTTTAGAACATGGTAACAACTATATTTTATTACATGGCGGGAGATTAGAAATTCATTTAGCCAACGCCAAATTTTCATAGTCTGCAACACTTTATTATTTTACATTTTTTATTATTTTAAGTTCTTTGACATGACTAAAAATTCAGTGTTTGCTAATGTAATGTATGTTATGTGTTTACTAGAAATAAATAAAAATGGATGCCCCTGCAGTTGGGAAGTATGTTTTTGTAAAGTTGAAGAAGCAGAAATGAATAAATTCAACCTGGAGACTCGGCTCTGTGTCTGTTCTTTAACTAAGATGAATAGTTAATGGATTTCCTGCTTTTTCAGTCAGTCTGTTAAAGATTTGCTAATGTGCTTAGAATGACTGTCCTTTTAATGACCCAGTTTTGAGTTTCAACCTTCCACTGTCAGAAAAATGACCTCACCAAACAGGTAGGTTGTTATTCTAGAGTCCACTGAAGTTCGCTGTTTGGTTCTGCATTTTAGTCAGAAATAGAGCTATTTTCTAAAAATAGAATTATAAAAACTATTGATCTAAACCTATACCAACCATTGGTTTTACACTGTCATTAACTGATGGGCAGACTTACAGTGACATCCAGTTTCTGCAGGGCAAAGAGCTGATGATCAACCTGAACTGACCACAAGAGCTGCTCTGAGCTGTCCATCAGCTTCAGGGTTCCTGGCGGCCGAAGAGGACAGGAAAAGCACGTGTGAGCTTTAATGTTCATCTGAAATTCTGCAAATGTGGCCTTCATTAGGCCTGAGCAGCGACAGCGCTGCAGAGGCCTATTGTAATCGCAGGATTTATTATTATTATTCTACCACATGAAACAAACTCAATAATTCACAAAACGTTAAGGAATTTTTGTATTTCCAAGGACTCAAAAACAGGCCAAACGGCTCTACAGCGCCACCTAACAACCAATCAGTATAATATAATTAATTTACATCAGGTGGGTTGTACTTAGGACATATCTAAAAGTTAAAAGATAATATCTCTCGGGGACTGGAGACTCCTGCTTAACACTAAGAAATTGAGTAATTAATACCCTATATTGCTTTGTTAGTGTACTATGTTTAAAAAGAAGTTTTGTTTCCTCAAAAAGAACAAAATAAGAAATAAAAAATATTGCTCTCTTACCATCTAAAGTACAGAGTGCAAAGAGTCCACATTTAGAAGATTCCTCTTTTGAACCTAGTATAAAAAGAAAGAAAAACAAGTTAAAGCAATTTAAAACTTTATTCAGATAGTTTCTAACATATTTTTAGATTTTAGATTAGATTTCCTGATTTATTCTGTGTAACAAAATATGAAGCAAAAACAAGAGGGCCAAACATACCATCTGTGTAAAGAAATTATAAATCATGTTTTTCCTACATATTTTCTTTGACATGTATTTACGTAATCAACCGGAAGACATTGTGCACTTTGACTTGCACTAATTAGTAAAGACAAAGTTACTATAACTAATCAGTTTGGAAATAATTGAATCTTCTTGTTACCTTTGCTTATGCTGCCGATTAGGTGAGTAGAAACGTTCTTGTTGTGGATCCGCCCGCTGGTCAGGTGGAGAACTACATCTCTGGAAGGCCCGTCGCTGTGAACACACAACATGCAGGCTGACCTTGCACGAACAGCTGAACTCGTGTTTTTTAAATCTGACTGGGTTTACCTGCCGGGCGTGGCAGGGGCGTCGTCCTCAGACTCGGTGGAGTCCTGTTGGGTCCAGGTGCAAAGCAGGATGGCGTATCCGCAGCCCGGCTGGGACACCATGAGCTCTGGTAAACCCTCTGGACCCGGGTTCACAGCCAGGCTGTCCACCTGGGGGGGAAAAAAAACAAAACACAACACATTAAAATTTACTTATACACATAGAAACCTCACAGTTCTGGGTGAAATATTTACAAGAAAAAAATTGCAAATTGTGTTCTACATGGATTAAGATGTACTAAGAGTGCTTAAATATCCTGCCAGAATTATTTATACCTGAACCTTGTTGATGACAACAACAAAAACATGCAGTTGAGCTGCAGTCTGTTAACCAAATATTACCGGGGTGTATTGCATGTAATATGTCTAATTTTGTCCCTTTTTGGATTGTAAGAAATTAATGCTAAATTAAAACGTGTGCACTCAACTATTGCGGTTTTTAGATAACAATGAATTTGTTAGAAGTGTCGTGATTTCCCCCTATACTCCGCCAATCTACATATTCATGGTCAGAAGATACATGCCTTCCATCATAAACTTGAAATATGACCAATTAATGCCTTTTTGAAAAGGTTTTTGCTTTGCAGCACAGCTTTAAGTGCAAATATTTCCTTTTAATGTGGGATCTGTGTGTACAAAAGGGGAGATGCCTGTGTAAATTCTCAGTTATCCGGGTCATGGCAACAGCAAACAGGCTTAAACCAGAGGCAACTTTTCTGTCGCTCAGTATTTTTCCTAGTCAGGAGTCTTTCTTCATTGTGGTGGCTCGCCACGGAGTAGCCTGTAATTGGAGTGCTGCTGTTTTTAAGCACATGAGGTACAAGTGGACTTCTGAATCTTGCCCCCAAGCTTCTGGCCCTTCTGTCCCAAACCACAGCTGAGCAGCGTTGTATATGCGGTCCGAAAGCAGCGAGGACTGCTCAAAGTCCTACATCCGAGAAAGGAGACAACTACGTAAGCGGATGGAGCAGCACAGGAGGGCCACCAGCTCAGGGCATGATTCAGCAGCCCACTTGCTCCTGAAGAGCAAAGGACACACTTTTCATGCCCAGATTTTGGAGAGAGAGAACAGATGGTTAGAAAAAGGGGTGAAAGACGCCATATTGGCAATAGCTTTTAACAACCCAGGACAGTGATAGGTGTGTCACTGATTTACATCTGACTTAGAATGTGCCTAGGAGGATGGGCATCCATGTGCTTTAAAACAGCAGCTCACCGACTGCAGGTTGCTGAAATGTGAGCCACCAGAACTGACAAAGATTCCTGGATAGGTTTTCAGAAAAAACTGAGCGCATGAACAGTTGTCTCCGATTTAGGCTCGTTTGCTGTTAGGGGATCAATCCTGCAATGAGTCTCAGCTAGACTCATTAGAAGATAGCAAATTTGGAGCAAAACGTCCCCTGAAAGATATACAAGCAGCAACTATCGGTTTCCAGTCTGTATATTAAAAGACGCATGACAGACAGCTAAAACCTAAACCTGGCGGTTTACAAGACAGATTTTTTTCTGAGTCAACTTATTTTAAAAAAATGTGAATTTAATATTTTATAATACAACATTAATTGCTATAGCCAACTCTTAAAGACTGCAAATTCCAGCTACAAATACAGCTTGACTGAATCTTAACTATGGATACTTCTGCGGCATAAATAATGTTGAAAAACTTGATGCGGACCTGTCCCTCAAGAAGCCACTTCTTTAGGAGAACCAGCTGACCGGATCCCCCATCCGAGCTGTCGGACGGCTCCTCCCAGCGGAAGGCTCGGACCACTCGGTCTGTGTATCCCACCACCAGCTCACAGCGGCCATCTCCATCTGCACACATGAAGATGGCCCCACCGTCACCGCATTATCCATGACATGCGCTTATCGCCGCAGCATAAAACATAAAAAGGATTGTACCGATATCACTAATGAGGATGACTTTAGTGTTTGCAGGAATATGTTGGGTGAAGAAGGGTTTCTGATCATCATGACAGAGGAATTCATGCTGGCTGGAGGAGTCCGATTTGCTCCCGCTGGCAGCCGTCAGGTCGAAGAGGTGGAACCATCCTTCTGCACCCACAGCCACGACGAGGTTCTGGAAAAGATCCAGGAGATTTAAGTGGGTCACCCCCCAAACCTTTTCAGCTGCTTCTTGTTTTAATCCGCTCACCTTTCCCTTGTTGCAGACATCTCCGACTGCGACGCAGGTCAGCTGGAAAACCAGAACACGTCAAGACGGGCAACAGGTTTCAAGAGTATTTCTGCAGTTTTCCTGTTTGATACCAACCATTCCCACGCAGGTCCGTGTGATCCACGGTTTGGATTCATCATTCTTGTAAACTAGTAGCTTTCCACTTGTGTCTCCAACAATCAGCTCATTCAGCTGCAGAGAGAGAAACACAAAGCTTTTATTTATATATTTATTTATTATCCAGCAGCACCAACAACAATCCTAACAACAACAATTTTTAAGGAAAAGATTAATTAAGCTTCATGAGGTTCCAACAGTTACTTCAAGATGGAAAATGTCGATATACATATTAATAAGTTACGTTTAATCATCAGATCAGTTCATCTTGGTCCAAATATTAAGTAAATACTACCTCAGAAAAGATTGTTTCACACTTTAGTTTTTAACAAACCAAAACTGAAGCAAACTGCAGATCAAGTCGCTTATTTATGACTGTACGTCGAAATATGGCTGTGTATGATTTTAAGATGAATAAATCTAAAATGTACAAATGGGATTCAAACTAAAACATGACAAAAAAGTAAAATCCTCAGTCCTGCCCACATAAATGTTATTTCCCCGTCGATGATTAACTGATTATTCTTTCCCCCACAGCAGATGCGCTGCTAGGGTTTTTATAAATTGTATTTTTGTAACTTTATATAAATTGTAAAGAATGGAAAAGAAAGGTTTCCGGTTTGGTGTGAGTGCTGGACCCACATCACGTCGGATATTAGGAATACGGAGTTAGCTAAATGAACTGAAGATGAAATCTGAGGTTTGTTACCGAGTCGTTGTCTGCGTCTCCCAGACAGATGGCGTGAGGAAACATGGTTCCGGTAAAGTCCAAACTGACCCGGTGCACGAAGTTCAGCGACCTCATCGCTGCTGGGTTAAAATCCGCTAAGCAAACATGTGGAAAGCTTTACTCATTCATAGCATAAACCAGGTACGGCAGCTTACTCCTCCGACTGTGGCCCTACTTCCTGATAAACAAAACCACGTGACCCAAAACCAGCGCGATGCGACACTGCCTGAAACCAACGGAAACTGCGAAAAGACAAAATAAATGACATTCGCTGTCTATCTTTGGTGTTTCAGAAATTATTCTACATTTTTCTAAGAAAAGAAAAAAAACTTTTTGATGCATGTTATTCACCCATTCACGTTTCTTTTTAATAATTGGAACTAAACGTACTTTAAAAAAAGAATACTAATATGTTAATATGTCTTAATCCATTTTATAGAACTCAGGCTTGGACAATACAATATAAAGCACTAAAACGTTACAACTAAGATAATTCATAACAATAAAAAAAAATCGTCTCACATTGTCGCAATTTTTGCCATTGAATGTGAAATTGCGACATCTAGTGGTCAGAAGATGCAGATGTTTGGTGATTTTTTTTTCTTTTTTTAGTTTTGATTAAAAAAAATCTGATTGTTTTGATGTCTTACATCCATCCATCCATCAATCAATTAGAAATTGCTCAATTACATATTTCCTCTATTGTTTACTTTGCTGACACAATTAAATGTTTAAGATCATGAAACAAGCTTTAATATCCAACAAATATGACCTGAGTAAACACAAAATAATTATTTCATTCATTTGAGTGAAAAACAAAAACAAAACAAAACCTCTCCAAACCAACTTGATCAACCCTATTTTTGTAAAGGTGGGTTAAATAGCACTGCTCTCACTCTGGTAGGATTACTACCAGGCATGTAGAATTAAGAAATCTCTTAAAAAGCATCTGAAAAGGATCTCAAAAGGCTAAACGTCATACCCCAATCGAATAAAATAAATAAATAAATAAACACATATAGGAAACAAAGTCATTGACATGTATGGGTTAGGAAAGAGTTTTTAAAAAGTCATTTTTAAGGCCTTGGGACTCCAGTGAACTTTAGTGAGAGTCATTATCCACAAATTTTAAAAAAGATTAACAGTGTTGAAGGGTTGGCTTACCAAAATTACATCAAAAGACGAACATCCAGAAGGTGATAAATGACCCAGAAACAACATCTAAAGCTCTGCGGGCCTAATTTGCCTCCATTAAGGTCAGTGTTCAACATTTAATAATGAGAAAGAGACTGAAAGAAGTCACGACGTCAAAGCCTGCTCCTTGTAGTGGCAGCATCATTGTGTGAGGCTGTTTAGCGCCAGTGTTACTGGTCCACAGCACAAAGTGGATGGAGTTCAAAATTCCCAAACTTCTCCTCAAAATAACAGCTAGACAATGGGATGTTCCAACAGAACAATGATCCAAGCCCACATCCAAACTGGTTTTGAAAAGCAAACAAGAGGCTTGTATTTAGCTTCTGGCAATTATTATTATTATTATTATTATTATTATTATTCTTGATTAAACCTTTATTTGACCTGGGAGAAACTCAATGAGATTCAATCTAAACAAAGTTTTTAGTATGCAGCTAGAGACAGACCAGAAGGTTGTTGATGCAACAAAAGACTGTAGTCTCCAATGTTTTGTTTTGAGTCCATTTTCCTACGTTTTACTCCAACATTTTTTCCACTTGGTTTTATTTTCCCAGGTTTCAATCATGTGAAGCACTTTGTATTGTCCTTGCACTGAAATGTGAGACACAAATTAATTTGTCTTGCTTAGTCTCAACTTGTTATGATTAAGAAAATCCACAATAACTTCAAACATGTGCAAATAATTCTTGCTTTAAAAACCCCGCTGCGGTCGTTTGCTCTATGATCACGTTGACCTGGAAAATTAAACGTTAAGGCTTCTTTAAAACTTCAAAATGATGAATACATTCATATCAATGAGTGAATGTGAACTTCTGACAAGAGTCTGGGCACGCTTGTCCGCTAGGGGGCGGTGTTCTATTATCCTGCACAGCAGAATTTTTTCACTTTTTCCCTATGATACTTTATGCAGTTTTAGATGCACTTTGCATTTATATCCATTTTCCTATTATTATAAATGCGACTAAAACAGGTGAAAAATAGTCGGGTGAGGACCGACACTTTTTTAATAAAAAAAAAAGTGGGGATAAGTGTTTTTCTCTTTTTCTTTGGGGAAAAAAATGTTTTTCATTAGAAACAAATTAGAAGATAATTTTTCCATCCCTCAGAAATTAGTCTTGGTTCCTGTCACTTTTTTTGTTTTCATCATCCTCCCGGACAGTGAAGCCCTTACACAGAAGCATAAAAACACAGAAAGTGGTTAAAGGGACCAGGGCGCCCGCATGTCATAATAATTATTACACTTAGCTTTGACTGGAAAGCCCCTCCAAGTGAAGCGAGAGCCCTCCCAGCCTCTGGAAGACCCGCAAAGTCCGCACAAAGCGCTAATTGGACCCTGGACGCAGGCTGACAAGGGGGCATGGATAGGTTTCAGAAAGCCTGGTGATGGGGAAGGGGTGTGGGGAGAGGAGTCGGGGACGCTGAATAGAACCCACGCCTCTTTTTCTAAACTCTCTTGCTGGGCCAAAGGCGGGAGGAGGAGGAGAGGGGCCGAGGAAAGAAAAGAAAGTATAAAAGTGGGGTGTATACAGGAGTGGGGGTCGCTCAATTGATCCTGAATGCCACTGCCAACAGAAAATGTGCGCAATTTTACAATCGCACTCCACAAGGCGTGCGAGCACACGCACACAGGGGTAGCATAAAGAAATAAAACCGGAGAAGAGGCGCGCACCTTATTTAACGGAGGGGATCTGTGCGTAAAAACGAACCGGCTCTGGTTTCCTCGTTAATTTTGTTCCTTGCAGTTTTTAATACTCCCCGCCGCAGTAATCAGCAGCGACCCTCCGCTGTAACCACATCGCGTGTGTCAAATCAGCCACAAAACGTCGGATTCTCTGCGCCTCCCCGCAGATTTGCGCCTCGGCGTTCCGCTTGTGCAACCGATCATGATGCGCTCCAATCAAAAGGGGAACACCGTCCTGTGATGCACAATGTGTCCTCCAATGAGCTGCGTCTGGGAACAATAAAAACTAGATGTACTGAAGCAGCTGCTCTTATAAACTGGAGCATGAAGGTGAGCTGTATTTAAAACAAAAACAAAAAAGGGAAATAAAGAATGAAAAAAAAAACTTGCCCATCTTCAGAGCCGACCCGATGCATAAGCGAACAGGTTGCTGTTTAAGACCCCCAGACCAAGAGCAGGGGCCCCCAGGGAGCTTAAACTCCATCAGAGGAGCGCCTCATTAAGATTAAGATTTTATTCATGAAAAGTTTTAAAGAATTTCACATAAAAATATATAGTCGAAAGCTATGAATACATAATTAAAAGTGCACAATAATATTAGAATAACATTTAAGGCAGGAACTGAAGTCATCGTGATGTAGTAGTAGTTCTCTGCAACATAAACTGAGCTTGGCCAGATTTTTAAGTCAGTGTGGAAAGGAGGCAGCCCATCATTACATTGTGCTAAAAAGAGGCGACTCGGCACTTCTGACATACACGTGTTGGGGATGTTTGCTGTTCAATCAACTTCTGTTACAAAGCAGAAATGTCAAATTAATGGTCTACTGATCCAGAAATCTTTGAACGACGTGAGAAAGGGTTTGTCCCTGGTCCCTGGTTCAAATGAAAGTGTTTATTGGACTGGAAAGTCAGTTTCTCCAGAGGAGTTCATTGGTTTTCTGTGTCAACTGTACGTGTTACAGTAGAAAGTCTCCTTTGCATCACGTCTGATCCTGCCACAATGATTTACCTTTTGAAATTTCTTTGACTTTTCTTACTTCTTAGTAAGAAGTAACCCCCTTCTGGTAATGCAGTCCTTTCTATAATTCAAACCCACTTTAGATAATGCGAGTGTGGAAACTTCACACTTGACATCAAGCAACATGGATTCTGTTTCTTTCCATTTTTCCTCCAAATCCTGGGACCTCAATTTCACAAGGAAATACAACATGTCCTTTCATCTGACAAGAGGACATTGGACCACTGAGTAAAAGTTCAGGCATTAGATGCTTCTAACCTGGTCTGTAGAGATGAGGTTAGAAGGCTACAATTGCTCTTCACAAAAGAAGAGATCTAGCTTATGTTATGCTTATCATATGGATAAATCTATGTGCATGGTGGCTCTTGCAGTGCTGACTCCAGCTGCAGAACGTATGAAGCTGCACCAAACTCTTAAAAAGACTTTTCTTTAAAGGTTGGGTGCAATCCTCTTGTGCTCCTTCCTTAGTGACGACCAATGGCAGATTACCCATCTTGTCAGGCCAGCAGTTTGTTTGTTTGTGTAGGCCGCAATATTTCTTATTTTTATTTGTGTTGTTCAAATTTAGTGATTATTTGGAACTTTTAGGTTAGTTGCCCATAAGTGTGAGTGGTTGCATGCATGATTGTTGGTCCTGTGTCTCTGTTGTTGACAGCCTGGAACCCTGTCCTGCCTCTCACCCAATGACAGCTGGAGATGGGCACCAGACACCCGAGAGACTCTGCACCGAAAAACTGGTATGGATGGCTTATTTGGACTATGGGCAAAGTAAGAAAATAAAATAAAAAATAAAAATTAAGTCATCTGTAAGCCTTACCCTAAGATAGAAATACATTTTTCAAATATGTCACAATGTAATTATTGTATATAACAGCTGAATTTCTCTTTTTGGCTAAATTTCCTTACATATTTTTTTTCTGTTCTAATGGTAGAATTTAAATTTTTTTTTTAAATTATTGCATTGTTTTTGTTATGAAACATCCTTTTTAATATCTCTTCTAACTCCCAAAATTTAGAACAGGTTCTATTGTGTGATTTGGAGACTTCTTAATGGAGCAAATCCATCCAGATCATTGTAGCCTTAAAAGCATTTTGTACAATATCCTCCAAGTTGACAAAAGTCTCACATCCAAAACAAAAACTGGTTCCACTGTGAAAGGCTTTCCCTGCGCTCACCTCCTGCCTGGAAACAAACTCTTTCCGCTCACTGTTTGTTTAGCGCTTCAAGTGGCACGCGTCCGGCGCGCGCGACGCACCGGTACCCGACGCAGGAGCCCAAGGTGTATCCACGCGACCAGTGGGCGTGGCCAGCTCTCATCCAAAGGCATTGAAAAGCAGTGGAGTCTGTCTTCCAGGACACATTTCAACTCTGAGAGGCGGACTGCCCCCACCGGAACAAGTGCGGCCGAACCACGTGAACGGCACGAGCGGGACGCGCCGCCTGGAGACTTAAACTTTGACCGATTACCTTTCTCTCTCTGGAGATGGACATTACAGCCAAAATGGAAATTAACGTCAGCCAGCAGCAGCTGATTCCCAGCGCCTGCTACTTTTCCGCGCAGAGCATCCAGATGAGCCCCAGCAGCGGCTGCAGCAGCGGCAGCAGCCAGTGCGGCGGCAAGTCCAAGCAGCCGAAGCGCCAGCGCTCCTCGTCGCCGGAGCTGCTGCGCTGCAAGCGGCGGCTGAACTTCGCGGGATTCGGCTACACGCTGCCGCAGCAGCAGCCGCACGCGGTGGCGCGCCGGAACGAGCGGGAGCGCAACAGGGTGAAGCTGGTCAACAACGGCTTCGCCACGCTGCGGGAGCACGTCCCCAACGGCGCCGCCAACAAGAAGATGAGCAAGGTGGAGACGCTGCGCTCCGCGGTGGAGTACATCCGCGCCCTGCAGCAGCTGCTGGACGAACACGACGCGGTGAGCGCGGCCTTCCAGTCCGGCGTCCTGTCGCCCAGCATGTCGCAGGGATACTCCGCGGACATGAACTCCATGGCAGGGTCACCCGTGTCCTCCTATTCATCTGATGAGGGCTACGACCCGCTGAGTCCAGAGGAGCAGGAGCTTCTGGACTTCACCAACTGGTTCTGAGCATCTCCGAGGTAAGATGAGACGGATATTTCTGATGCGTTAGACACTTTAATTGAACTCCAGCCTAACTGTTTCTCTCTCGTTGCTTGTCTCACAGAATTACGGATCAACTCATCCTACTGTTGTCCGGCGCTTGGGATGGTCCCCGGAGGAGAACAAGATGCACTGTTTTAACCCTGCGTCCTTAAAGACTGACTGTAAGGTCCGCAAAAGCTTGAGAACTTTGCGGAGATCAGCGCAAAAGGGGATTAAAGGAGACAGTGTTGGCAACGTCGCTTCTGCGCAACTGATAAAACGAAAGACCCTGACGTGAATTCATGCTCTTCAGACAACAAAACATTATTTAATACGCAGCTCTTCATCTATGCTAATCCAATCACACCAACCCTCCTTTGGTTAACCTCTCAGAAGCTGAATTGAGTTCAAATGCTTCCAAGTTGCGGATTTATTCTATTAAATTCTATATCAGACGCTTTTGGGAATATATTAAGATATTTTTGTATGTAAGAGATTTATAGACGTTTTGTACACATCCTTTTTGTATATATTTTGTCTATATATTGCGAAGTTATTTCTAATACCTCCTGCCAACGTAGACGTGTAGTCTATTATTCTCTGGCTCTTCTGTTCACGAGGTTTCCAGCAGGGGTTTGACACTCCGATGTTTTCATTATATAGCACCAATGTGTCTTATTTAATAGCAGAACCATGTTATTGCATTATATCATGTCACGATGATCAAACTTATGCAGCTATTGTCCAAAAAAAGAGTGCAATAGCCATGCATTGTGTCTTTATACTGCCGGCTCTTTATTTTCTATTCACAAGCAGATGTTGAGTAATTCTTATAACCATATTTTCTACAATCTAGCCCACAAATAAAGAGATTTACTGAACTTCTTTTCCTTGTCTTGTTTTTTGATGTTTGCTTTGCGGAGCGGGAAATGAAATAAAACAAGAGCAAACAGGGAACACTAAAGAGTCAATGAGTACAGGACCAATTCGATGTTTTATGAGCAACTATTCTTGCTTTTACGCACATTAACTGACTTTGGTGGATGTAATACTGTTCAATTAGGAGCGAAAACGGTGAGTAAAAGGAAAGTGAAGATAAATTAAATCAGGAGCGAAGGCAAAAAGGAACCAGCGCACGGATCTATATATTCAAATGAACTTTTACGCACCTTTTAATCACCATCTTTTGTGTGTGTGTGTGTGTGTGTGTGTGTGTGTGTGTGTGTGTGTGTGTGTGGTTATAGCAAAGGAAGCCATCAGTGAATACCAAAAAAAAAAAAGCAGTGGCATAGGAGATCCACAACAATAGGACCAACAGGCGAGCCTTTACTTGAGAATGAACTTTTACGCAAAGTAGCGCACATTTTAATGGCGAGAAAGAAATGGTCACAGCTTGAGCAATTAAAGGCTCAGTAATTGAGGCACTAAAAGGAAAGTAAGGAGAAATAATAAGTTCATTGTAGGTTCAAAAGGATCAGTACTAAGCCTTTTATTTGCAAAGATTTTTTTTCTGCGTACAACTTTGCCATTTTGAAAACGATTTTTTTGGCGGTCTAAACTGGGCTAAAGTTTTTACTTAAGGGATCAGCGAGTGATTAACCTCAAGAAACGTGAATTGAAAAAAAATTCAAATAGCTACAAAAGCAGAGGCTTGGCTGGCATTGCCAGTAAAACAGCACAATTACGCAAATTTTCTTTCACATTATTAAAAAACCTGTTTTCAGTTCTTTTTTGGAAAAAAAAAACTTGTTTATCTAAGCTGTTTTTTTATCACGTACAACACCTGACTGCACAATAAGAAGCAGGCGAAATGGAAAAAAGGGAATCAAGACATTGTAAAAGCATTTTTTATTCATTTCACACCTGGATGTGATAAAGTGTCTACAAAAAAAGCCTATAAGCACGATTCCACGTCATAAATCGGTGTAAAATAGGCTCCTTAATAAAAAAAAATGAAACAACGTTAGGTTAATCTCCAACGATACATCATCCTGATGTTCATGCGTTCAAATTCTTGCCGAACACCAACAATGGACACTTAGAGAGAAAGAATGTGGCATTAAGTCCGCAGATGGAGGCGATGTGAGAAGGGAAAGTTTGCAAGGTGGTCTGTGCGTTTCGGGACAACCGAGTTTGACAGGTAGGGCGGAGGCTGCAGCCAGGACGCGTGTCCGCTGTAATGAGTGAATGGGCTCCGGATGGTGGTCGAGTGGAGACACGGAGCTGAACTGACTGACGGCGTGCGCCTCCTGACAGCAGCAGCAAGCCGTTGGACACGCAGCAGCCACCTGGGAGGGAGATGAAACACGCATCTGTGTGTCTGTCAGGCACAAGCTTCTTTTCAACTTCCCGTTTTGCGCATTAAATAAAACACAAACGATCCAGGGTTTCTGATAGGATATACTATCTTTTGGAACAGCTGCGCAATTAACCGGTAAAAAGTAAAACAAAAACAAAAAAAAACTTATTTCAGTAAATAAACTAATTGTTTATTTACTGAAAAAAAATGCCAGAAACCAATTGTTTTTAACAAATTACACATACATACATACATACATACATACATATATATATATACATACATACATACATACATACATACAGATAATTCAATATCAATATATATCGATCAATGGACGTATAAGGATTATAGAAAAGGGTCAATAAAAAGTTAAAGAGAATAATAGTTTTTCTTCCTTTTGCATTCTAGCCATGTAGGTTAATATTACATTCATTATATCCTCCCAACCAATCACAACGCAGATCCAGGAATGCTCCGTCACCAAGCTCTGCCCCCTTCGAAGAGTTCAGAGATAAAAAAAAAGTTGGTTAAATAAAGGGTTGAGTTTGAATTTATTTGTCTGTTCGTTATCTAAAATATGTTGTTAAGGAATAAATGGCCAGGACTGCACACTTAAAATATGTTTTGAATTTGTTGATAATTATCGCCATCAATCGAGATATATATATATATATATATATATATATATATATATATATATATATATATATATATGGTAGTAACTAGCTACATTTACTCAGTTGCATTATGTTTTTGAGCAATATGTCCTTAGAGGACTTTTTACTGGAGCCATAATATTACTCAAGTATCACTACTCTTGAGTTAATTGTCTGACGACTCTAACTACCTACTGCAGGTAGAGCAGTCAGTAAACAGACTTTTTTAACCAAAAAAATGTACCAGAGAGAGGACAATCTAGAGTTAGTTTAAATAAGACTTCTTATTGCTACACAAGCTTTGCTATTTTAATGTTATTTTCTATCTGCTGAGCTCATTGAGACTTTTGGAGGTCAAATGGACGCACAGTAAACAATAGATATTGTCACTGGAAGTACTTTGCACTGTTCTAGCATATTATATATACATTAACTGATGAAAGTATTGCTTTCAAGTTTAATGTTGAAAAACAATGATTTACAAAAGTGTATCTTCGATCTGTATATGATGTTATTCTTTGTATATTTTTAACTTTTTGTCTTCAGAATACCAGAATTTGCATATTTTATGTCTGTCTGATTACATCATTTTAAAATATTAAATCAGTTATGATTAGTTATGCAGTAATTGAGTAGCCTTCTTACTGAATACTTTTTTAAATCTTGAGTAATGTCTTGGCTGACTACTTTTTACTTTTACTCGAGTAAACATATGTTTAAGTAGTGCTACTCTTACTTGGAGGACAGGTTTTTGGCTCCTCTACCCACCCCCGTAAATATTTTGGACAAAACTGGGTGGTAGAACAGCATATAGTCTTCTCCTGTAATAATTCACATGTTTGGAGTATTAGACTACTAGACTATTCCCCCTTGCATAATGACGTGTAGGTTTGTGAAAAAGCAAAAGTGCAGACAGAACAGCGAACGCAGAACCATACATCATTTAAAAACATCTCATACAGTAAACATTTAATCTTCAGGTCCTCTTAGACTCACATCAAATGGTCGGAGTACTCCATCCTTTTTTCGCTCATTTGTAGAGAATAAGTTCCCCATGACTGCAGTTATTTCTTAATATGGAACCTGGAGAACCAGAGACTGCAATGGATTGGATAATTAGATTGATGAATGGCTGGATGGTCAGACAGTGGATGGATGGACGAGCGGATAGATGGACAGCAGAAGAGTGGACATTGGAGGGATTGACCGTGGTTGGATGGGTGGAGAAACAGACATTTGATGGATGGACAATAAATAAATAGACAAAGAAAAGCATGGATGGAGAAAAGGAGAAAAGATTGATTGAATGATGATTGGTGTACAATTTATGGATAGAGGACATATGAATAGACATTAAATAGATGGATGATAGAGGGACAATGCATGGATTGATGGATGATGGAATGATGAAAGCATGGACAGTGGATGGATGGATGGACCAAAGATGGATGCATAGACAGATGGACACTTAATGTATTGATGGTCATACAATTGATGGATTGACGGACAGACAAATGGACACAGAGATGGATGGATGGAATATTTATGGATGCACAGAGGGCAGTTAATGGATGGAGGATGGAAAACGAGTGGTAAGATGTACTTTGGATAGATGGGTGCAACGATGGACATACGACGCATGGACCGATGGGAGGAATGGATCATGGAGAAATATTCTGTGCAGCGAAATAAGCATAATTTCTAAACAGTTATAAATGATGGTACGTGAATGCTCTTTATACCACACAGCTATTCACACAGAGTTTATAAACACTTGCTGGTGACATTAAAAGGCAGACAGAGTTTATAAATTCAGTTTTAAACCAAAGATTCCAAAAACAAACAGTGTTAGGAAGATGTCATTCCATTCAATTATTTTAATGTTAAGATTTGAGCAACACAGACGAGAAAGGAAACTAAATCAAGATTAATAGAGATGGGACTCCAAACATTTTAATCAGTTGTTGGTTTTTGGGAGCATTATTTTATATTTTTTTGGTGATAAAAAAAAAAACAGAACGAGTTTTAACCCTGTGGTTCCGGTGTTGATGAGAGGAAAAAATATCACCAATGGACTACTAGATCTTCAGTTACACATAAATGCATGATGATGAGTGGCTGAAGGTCTGAAGGACTATTTATGACACGTCCAGGGCAGCAGTAGTGTGGACATGAGGGGAGTAGTTTGCAGATGTCCAACAGCAAGATGCTTAAATCAGACCACCTGGCCTTACTGTGAAATATTAACTTCTACCGCTTTAAGAGACTTATTTCTCACTTTCTAGTGCGGATTATTCTAAAATTATTGTTGTTCTAGTAGCTTTAACTAACATTTTAGGATGATTACAGAGCAGTAACATTAAAACAACAGTACGGTATAGTTTAGAATCTTCTGTAAGCAATCTCCTCTGAGCTGTGAAGGTGTTGCTGCGGAGCTTCAGAGGTGGCTGGAGTCATCGAGCGGGTTGGAGATCACAGACTTGTGGATGAGCATGAAGAGGGGCAGGTAGGCCAGGAAGTCCAGCAGGTCCAGCGGGGGAATGCGCTGCAGCTCCAGCCTGATGGCCGCCTCCTGCTCCAGATGGATGCCGCCAGCCTTCAGCTCCAGAAGCAGCTGCTCGCCGCTGATGAAGCCCTGCTGGGCGCCGGAGACGTCGCGCTGGTCCTCCAGGAGGAAAAGGAACAGCCGCTGCAGAGGTCAGGACAGAGATTTCGTTTTATACTTAGGAGTGCGGTTTGGAAACCAGTAAAGATCCTGGACCCGTTGGGGGGGGGTTTCACTCCCAGCTTTCATATCCAAGCTTTAGCTGCTGTAGATCTAGTGGCACCTAGAGCACGGAAACCTGGCTTTGGAGTTGCTCTCAGTGCTGTTTTGTCTGTGGGAATATGTTTGTGTGTGTGTTATTGTGCGGCGCAGCCTCAGATTACCACGGTCCTGTTTTAGGCGCACCTGTTTGCACAGTTAATGCAGTCTAGGTAATAATTGTTGAGAGGAGGGAGGGGGCCGGGGAATAGTCTTTCTGGCAATTAGCCCGCAGCCTCTCCAGTTAACAACCCTATCCCTAACAGCTCTGTAATTACAAAGCCTCCCCTACCTGGCTGGGGGCTCAGTTTTCCACACCCACAGGCTTTCATGTTCCGCCGGCCTTTCAGACGCCTGCTACATCCTCGCTCTCCCGTAGCCAGCTGGTATTGGCTCGTCCCAGTCCGTCCCAGATGAGCCGCGTGTTCGGGCTGATTACAGGCCGGGGCGGAGTGGACGTGGTGTTCACTGCTGGGCACTTTAATGAGATTAAGGCCGTGCTAATCTATGAAAAAGGAAAAGCGTCCCTTTCCCTTTCTCCGGGGTTGCCTCCCTCATTTCTATGCATGGGAGCTGAGTGGCTCTCCAGAAAAAAAAAAACGCTTTCGGATCGCTCTTCAAAGAGTTGGCCCGTTTGTTTCGTTGCAATTATACCTGCCGAGCCACGGCGCAGAGGCGGAGAGGGATGGGGGGGGGGGGGGGTGTTTGGGGCATACGAGTTAATCTGATGTTGGATCGAGACAATCAAGTGTGCCTTGTGTAATCAAATTCAAGAGCACCAACATGTGGTGAGGAGGGATTACCTTCGCTTTAAAGAGACGCACTTCAAGGGAGCGGAGGTCCATGCTGCTGATTAGTGATCGCATAAACTCACTGGAAGAGAGAAGACAAAAGTAATTTAGTCAAACAAGAATCCTAAAAAGGATGATAATGACGGGAAGGATATAAAACTGCCTGCAATGCTGTTTCCTGAAACAGGAGTTCCCTATGTGTTGAAAAAGTCTCCAGACGTCTGAAACTTATTTTTCTTACCCTTAAATCCACCACTTTTAATGCAAAGTTTATAGTTATTTTTTAATGACGATCTAACACAGTAGTGAGTAATTGTGGAGTACAAGGACAATGATAGACGGATTGTCCGAGCAAAATACATTAATCTGGGTCAGACTGCTTTGAGGGGGTTGTCATAGCTTCTCAATTGGAATTAGGTCTTGACTTTGACTAGGCCATTCTAAAAAAATTAGCTATTTTGATCAAACACACTGGTTTGCAAACATTTTATAAGAGTTTTCCACATACCACCGTAAAACAGAAGTGTTTCTATCTGTTGTGTTATATTACAACAACGAAAAGAAGGAGAAACATTATTGACCATTGGCAGCGCATGATTGGTTGAAGGACGTGGTTCCATTTCTACTCAGATATTCAAATTTCCACCGGGTGCTGCCCTGTAACTCAAGCGACCAAGCAACTATAGTGTTTAAAAGTACATCAGTAGAGAAATACATTACTACCTTCCATTTCTAATAATACTAGACTGGTTCCTGAGTTCATCAGTGAGAAATCCAACTGGCTTTTGAACAATAAATCAGACCAAAGTTCAGTTGGAGCCAAGTCCAGCATGTTTCCCTGGTTCTCCAATTTATGCTTCAGTCCGCCAGCCTCCTCTCCAGCAAATCAGTTTGAAATGGTTCAATTACCTCCTCAGCAGAGCATCAAGTGCCGGAGAAGCCTGTTAATCGTTCATTTGATTAAGGTGTGCTGCAGCAGGGAATCAGCTAAAACACGGAGGACTGTAAGGCCCTGAGCATCGCTGCTGTACTTCAAACTGGGAGTTCCACATACTCTGGTTTGAAAAGTTTCTGCTGAAGCAAAGACAATTGAACTCAATGAATTTATTGTTTGGATACGTTTTTTTTTTTTTTAATCCTACAACAAATATCTGATCCTATATAATACCTGCACTATACTGGGATCAAATTACACAGACACACACTAATTAGGAATTAAGTGACGTTTTAAAGCAATTGAGGGATTTTAGACTAAATCAGGCTGAAAATTCGACATACAGTATCCTTAACTTTGCGTTAATCTAGCCCATAAAATCAAATGAAATATATTGATGTGACTGAATGGAGAAAAAGTATAAGGCGTATGAAAACTTTTGCGAAACACTACAGAACAGTTCGCTTCATTTTGCGGAAAACTTTACACCAAAACTCAGAGGGGTGTTCTGTGTAAAAATCAACCAACAAAGGGAGCAAATCAACTCCTTTAGGCGCGGTGTTTATAAATATGAGTCACGCCATGGCGGCTCATTTTTGGCGGGTTAGTCCCGAGCGACCCCGTGTTTGCCGACCAGTGATGCTAAAGTGTTTTGAGTCCATTGTGGTTGCTCACAGCGGCCTCGCAGACAAACAATGCGTCGGCACACTGAGACATCCCGCCACATTAACGGATAAAACTGGTGTGGGGGGTGAGGGGGTAGTGGGCGTGGAGAGGGGTGGCGGCAGGATGAGCGGGATTTTGTGGTCGAAGCACACTTTGGTGCAATGTGACCGCTTCCAGTCCGACAAAATCTGGGTCCACGAAGATAATTAGAGGCATAGATGAGCGAATGTGTAGGGCCGGAGCTCTGCAGTCCAGCGTGTGGCACAGCGACGGTCGTCCCGTCTCTAACGAGCTCCTGGTGTTAATGAGCCCCTCCTCACCGAGCGCTCAATGGCCTGTTAGAGCAAAGAATGGCCAGGCACTAGGCCATGGCGTGCACGCCTGAGTGCTCCCAGCACTGCAATTGGACCTCGTCCTCCGAGCTACGAAGCAGTCCAGGCTTTGATGAGGATGAGGCAGGACAGGGCAGCTAATGATCATTAATTGCACTTTGTTTGCGGTAAAAGAGTCCAAATGCTGGTGCACAAGCATACCGGCGAGATAATGGCACGGACAAGCAGCCGGGGTGTGGGGGAGGCGGCGGTGATGGACCGCTGCGAGGATAATAACAGCCTAACCCATTTTCTTTTGTCGGCCCCCCGCTGTGGCCAACACAGAAGACTTCTCACTTACGTAGAGCCCAACATTTTGGCGGTCTCCTCGCTGCGGAGCCTGCATACGGGGATGCGAACAGATTCTGACCCAGTTTGAAATGACAAAGCTCCGAGTTGTTTGGGGATATTTTAAGTGGGCCGGTCGAAACTCTGGAGGAGGTGGAGGGACTTAAACCTACGGGGCTCCTGACACCTTGACCCACGTAGCAACCAGCCTCTAACTTCAGTGTGGATCAGAGCCAGGATGAATGTTTAAACCCATGCAAGAGATAAATGATCGCAGTTCTTCTGGAAGCGTTTCTTTAATTTTATTGCTACAGGAAATGTGTTTGTATCGTTCGTCCACCAGACTGAGGATGAAAAATGTTGTGTAAAGTGATGGATGATTAATCTCTTAGCTGCTCAGGTATTTCCCTTAAGCAGAAGAACAGTTTCAGAAAGTTTTCCCTCTTTTTTTTCTAAAACTTTTTTCTCCTTCCCACCATTTTATTCACAAATTTAGAATGTGACCCGAAGAACTTCATCTTACTTTATCTAATATACAAATCCTGTTACTATGTCAGGTTTCTTTAATGTAAAAGATTTGACTTTATTATGTTTTTGTTGATTTTTCAATGGACCAATTTTACCTCTTGACTGATGGATCTGGGGTCAGTCTCTGCCTCAAGCAGAGGAGTTAAAGTATCTTTGTCTTGTTCGCTAGTGACAGCAGGATGGAGCAGAAGATGGACAGATATACTGGGTCTACATTAACGCAGGCGCTGCTCCGGTCTGTTGGGGTAAAGAAAGAGCTGAGCCAAAAAGCAAAGCTCTCGATTTTCCATTCCGTCTATGTTCTGACCCTCGTCTGTGATCGTGGGGTATGGATCAGGGCCGAAAGAATGAGATCCTGGGTGCAAGCGGCCAAAATGAGCTTCCTGCTGACGGTGGCTGGGCTCAGGCTTAGAGCTGGGGTGATGAGTTGCTGCTTCTCTGCATCGAAAGGAGTCAGTTAAGTTCATCCTACTGAGAGGAGATCCCAGTGAAGACCCAGAATTCCCTAAAGGGCCCATATATCCCTCTTGGCCTGGCCTGGTAGCACCTTGGGGTCCCCCAGGCTGAGCTGGAGGACGTAGCTGTAAAGACGTACAGCTTTGATGCAGCTGTTTAGCTACTGAGGCCCATCATCAGTACCACTCTGGACGTCGCAGAGCTCCTGGGAGCGATCTGTTGTTTCACAAATGTTTGTGGAGGCAGTTTGCATGCCTACGTGTTGGCTTTAACACACCTGTGGCTGTGATGTGACTGGAACATGATCTGACCCAATAGTTTGGCCATACAGTAGATTATATACTCTGTTTTCTTTCCCATCTGGAAAAAATCCTGCTTATGCTGCTATGTCTCGTCTTTCTGAGCACTTTCTTCATATCAACCGAACTCTACTCCAGGATTGTTATGGCGAAGAGAGCTCAGAACTCTCCCCCGCTCCCTCCTCCCCCGCTGACCCCTACGGATGCTTTCTGAACTGTTGGCCGGCTGATAACATCAAGGACAATGGCCTCTAGAGAGTGTTCACGGAAATATAAACACTTTCACCCAAACAGACACACATAACTGATGCTCATATAAACTGATGAAATTAGACGCGACTAGTCTCAAATGTTTACCTTCTGCTATATGTGTCTTGTCTTATTTGTGCTTTTTGTGCAAGAGGTTTTTTGATATCTCAAACTGTATCCTGTTATAGGATAAAGTTTGAGTTATGTTTTTTCCCTCCCACCTTCCTTTTTTTATGGCCTCCATCTTTTCACAGAGTAATGGGAGCGCCATGTGGGCACTGTGTGGTGACCTTGGCAGCACGGCCTCAGTAAATCGTCTCCCCCTAAAATGTTTGTGATATTTGTCTTGCTTGTTAAGGCGATTGTACTGAAACAACAACTTCCCTCTGGGATTACTAAAGCATTTCTGATTCTGATAAACTGGAAGGTGGAATGAGTTCTTTACTGATTTATCAGGGTTCTTATTTTTTAAATCACAAAAATCAGAGATTTGATCAGGAGTTTCTACATACATAAGATTTGATAGTAAAGACTGTTTTATTACTGAAAAGAGAGGTAGGACATGTAAATTATATATTTCTCAACTCTCACAAGAGAAGCAACTTTATGTCCAAAAGCAGACTGCAGCACATGGAATGACTGAACCCAATAAAAATAAGGTTTCCTGAAATGACAGACGATTTTCCATTGTGCCCATTTTGGGTTAATTCATAAAAACGGGGTCTGAACGTTGAGTTTCATCGTTAAAAAGTATTAAAACCTTTAACCCCAATAGAAGGACGCAGACCATTTTCTCACTTTATCTGCTGGGAGCTTGTTGGTTCCACATGAACGCTCGCCGACTTGCTGTAACCCCACGCGACGACTGCCATGGCTCCACTGATGCTATTTGGCAACGGGCTTTCCTGCAGAAACCACGTGCTGCGCCCTGAGGGAATGCGACGCTGCGTGAGGAGCACAATGCAACGTGGGGACAGATGGGCCCAAAGCACTGCCGCACAGAGGGTGAAAAGGAGGCAACAAGAGATGAAAGACGTGCGACAGGTAAAGCTGGGAAGAAAGGAGGAGACAGAAACATGAAAAACAGGGGGCACACCTCCCCAGTTCGCCACATGATCAGAGAGGTTGATTGTGCAACTACTGTAGCGGCTCATTTCCAAAGCAGGATTAGAGACAACAGGATTAAGTGAAACAGGTAAGAGGATCAGTTCAGTTCAGCACGGATGAGATGACAGAGGGACGCTTTTGTTTTCTCCTTGTTTGGGAGGCGGCATTAGAAACGCTGATCGGCTCCCCTTCTTATTATTGAAATTGCAAAGAGGAGTTTTGTGTAAAGAGGTTTAATACAGACATTCATTATCATTACGATAATTGCCTCCACACAGAGCAGACACCCTGGTCTTTTTGTGCCGGCGCAGCAGCCAGGCTACAGGCCTCCTCCGCTGCACACCACAAAGAGCCGGCCGTAAATCAGGGGACCCGTGACCCTGGCCCCGTCCTCGCTGAGAGGGAGCTCTCAGTCCGGGGTGAGGGCTTCGGGTGCAGGCCTTGACCCCCGGGGACCTCCAGAGTGAGCTTGGCTCCACTCGCTCCTGTCTGTAGGAAGCCTTAGACCCCGGGGCAAGGACAAGGAAAAACAAAACGCTGTGTGTGGGAATCTGCGGCATATGGAGCCCAACGTTGGGACACAGGGACGCTGAGGCCAAAGTTGGCCCCAGCAAAGATCAGCCTTTTCACAGCTCCTTCCCTGGAAGTGTTTTTTATATAACATCAGAGAAATGTTCTTTCCCACTAACATCTAATAACTCCGGAAGTCCAGTCTTACAGTCGAACTCCATAAACTCCGGAAGTAGCACGTATGTTTTTTTTTCCCTGACACAGTTAGGCTTACGGGAAATAAACTGTGTTAGCAAAAGGATTTCTTTCCCATTAACTATAACTTGAGTGAAATCCTATTCTTAATTCATAAAGCTATTTGTCATCCCACCCTCCACAGCCATGCCAGCTTCAACTCTTCTCGCAAGGCTTTCCAAAAAGTTTGAGGAGTGTGATTATGTGTATTTACGTCCATTCTTCGATGAGCACATTTGTGAGGCCAGACACTGATGTTGGATAAGAAGGCCTTGCTCATAATCTCAACTCAAATTTTCCCCTAAAATGATTGATGTTAGGACTCTGGGCAGGACAACAAAAACACTCCCATCTGTGTCTTTTTGGTCTGTTGCGCCATAATGGTGGAACAGGAAGTAGCTATCTGAGATAGTTTCCACAAAAACTTGGAGAATTTAATTCTTTGATATGTCCCTGTATGCTATAGTATTAAAAAATATATCCTTCCATTGGAAATAAGAGCATGAACCCTACTTTGCATGGCTCTTCATGATGCAAGGCTTGGATGCATTTATCCGGCCATGATTTTTCTTTCTATGAAGCGCTTTAGACACAGTTATTTAGCTTATCTGGAGGCTACATGAATGTTGGAGGTCTGTAGCTATTGATTATGCAGAAAGTTGAACCTCTGCTTGGAGGCGTAAACATCTCTGTTTCTGCTAATTTTTTTGAAAATTCGGTCCTTTGGTAAATTCAACTTTATTTTGCGCCCACTACTTTATTACAGTTTAAATTGGTCTAAAGAACCAGATGTAACAAATCCAAGTTAGCTGTGATCCATTCAGGTGTATATTAGAGTCCATTAACATGTCGTTAACATGTTATGCATATTTACCACCACACTTGTGTTTGTGTCAGTTATTTAATAATGTGTTATTTTCAAACAAGCAGCAAATGGTTGAATGTTCTGCAGACACGTGCAGACACATCGCAGCAGAGTGGAGCGTTGCGGGGTAAAGCACCGCACCGCTAAAAGGAGGTGCTAATGCTAGCTTAGCAAGCATTCAATTTTCTTTTCTGTCTGCCTGGGAAAGTTCCTCCAAACAACGCTTTCGTGTTTATCTAGTCCATAAAGAGGGTTGCATGTTTTCAACATTTAGGCAGAATTAAAAACTTCCAGCAGCAGCTCAGTAATGGGTCAGGCGTCCGGCTGCAGGGTTGAGACAGGAGTGTCTCTATGCGCTGCTGCCTGAAGGAAGTGCGGCAATCACGGCAGATGTGAAAGGGTAGATTATTCCAATTTGTATCTTTGAATTTTTTTTAGTATTGATTTTATTGAAACATTGATTATTTAGACAATGCTACTATATATATATATATATATATATATATATATATATATATATATATATATATATATATATACCATCTATAGCAGCACGGCAGGCCCCGCTGCGTGGGTTGAGCTGTGGAGGGAGAGCTGTAGCATAGCGGAGATCAAGGACGAGGGAGCCGCAAGGTGAATTTGTTAAAATCTTTAGGTGAAGTCCAAGCTCACTACTGCAGCTTAAAAAAAATCCTGCAAACTCGCTTTAAAAACGGAAGTGTGCGACACCATTAGGGGGAGGTCTTTACAGAGTTCCTTTACCCCCCTAGTGGTCAGGCACACTTCCAGTATTTAAGAGCGAGTTTGCAGCCTTTTAAACTTGCAGTTTTTAGTACTTGCTGCATTGTTTCATTTTGCTTCTTCTTTCTGTGATTTAGCAGCAAACGCATTTTGCTTTTGCTGTGTTTTTCTGTTGCATTTTTCTTTTGCTGTGTTTTTCTGTTGCATTTTGCTTTTGCTGTGTTTTTCTGTTGCATTTTTCTTTTGTGTGTGTGTTTGTGAGTTAGCATCATGTGTCTGCAGCGTGTTTGCACCTGTTGGGACTCTGTACATCTTCCCTAGGGTTTGTGTGTTGGAATTTTGCTTTTTATGTTCAAAATGTAAGCATGATGAATTTGGTAAAGTACACTGGTACTAAAACTTGAAATGTGTGTTTTAGACAAAGCTGAGATTAGAAAACAACTCTATATGGGTGCAGTATAAAGAATTAAGGTGTAAACACCCTTGATGCTTGCTGTTAAGTGCGGGAGAGGATGTGTGATGCTGTGGGCCTGTTTCTTTCCTAAAGGCTATGGCATCTTTTTAAAACATTTTTTTTTTTTAGGAGTGCATCATTAACTTTGGTCTCTGCCACAAAACTGAAAATGACTCGTCCCTGGGTGACTGTGGCTCCATAGGTAGAGAGGTTTCTTGTTCTAGGTTCAATTTAAGTTTCTCTTTGCCACATTTTAAGTACCTCTGGGCAAGGCACTTCACCCCAAGTTGCCAAACAATCTGTGTATCGGTGTATGAATGTGTGATTGGATGAATTTGGCTCTGGTGTAAAACATTTTGAGTGGTCAGTATGACAAGAGAAGGGCTATATAAATTCAGTCAATTCACCATTGGGTCTTTCAGCAGGATAATATTCTAAAACATATGGGGAAATTAATAGAGAAATACAGATAAAAAATAAACCTTCACCCATGGCCACCTCAGTCCCCAGACCTAAATCTGACAGAAAACCTGAAGAGAGAAAACCTAGAACTCTGCAGGTTGTGTTAAAAGATCCCTTTCTCTCTATGCTCCGACCTTGTGAATATTTTTATTTAAAAATGTAAAATCCTAAAACTTTAGAAAGGTGTACTCAAATTTTACTTTAGCTCAAGTTAGCTGTGATTTGCAAAAAGGTCTTTACCTTTAATATGCATAAACTTTAATGCAGACGTTGAGCCTAAATTTTCATGCATTTCTGCTCATTGAGTTGGAACCGTTCAAATTGACTAAATTCACACCAATTTACATTGAAATTCTGGTTAGCAGAAATTGTATGTTTACCAGCAAAAATTACGATTCTTTGGCTTTAATACATCTAAATAATAAAATAGTGCTTTAATGAGTATTTCTGCCCAACAACTTAAGTGTTGCCGCATATCCCTCAATTACAGGCTCAAAGCTTGGACCTCTATGTCGTTAGAAAAAAAAAAAATCAAAGAGTCCCACACACGACGCTAAAATCAGTGGAACAAACTTGCGAACACACTCTGGTCCTTATTTATGGCGGGTCAGTGACTCCTCCTCCAGCTTTATTGGGGAGTGTGTCCTCCTTTTCACTTACTCCATGGAGGCTATTTTCTGTGCCAGGCTCGCTATGACGGCGAACAGCCTCAGGTCCACGAGCCCATCTGTCACCCTGAAGTCCACCATCTCCAGGATCTGAAACGGGACGTTCATGTTACAGCGGGGTGCGGACGGCTGCTGGCCGGCATGCGACCGTGGCTCAGGGCTACCCTGTAGACGTAGATCTCTTCTCTTTCGGACAACAGCTCAGGAGGAATGATGGTTTTGAGAGCGAGGAGGACCTGCAGGCAGGAGATGTAGCCGTCACCGTCGCTGTCCTCCTGCGCACGAAAACAGAGATCCTCGTGAATATCCGGTGACTTTACTGGAAGGTGCAACGGTTACAGAATGAAAATTATACATTTGTAACAATTTGAATGTTTATTCTCTCCTATTCCTCAAGTGTAATGAAAGTTGATCTAATTTGGCAATTATAGATGTTTCTGTGCCAATTTTTTTTCTTCACTTCAAAACTAAAATGGAGTGTTGTAAAAGTATACACAACCCTTTGTAAGCATTTTCTTAGAAAATTAAACTGATATATTTTACAGAGATTTCATGTGACAGACCAACACTAAAGACTCACTAACAGTTAACTGGAAACTAAATATATTTCTCTTTAATAATCTTAAAAGTAGTGTTGCACCGATACCGATACCAGTATCGGACGGGTCCCCGATCCAGCAATAAAATGGTGGTATCGGTATCGGCGAGTACCAACAAATAGGCCACGATACCATTTTGATGTTTGTATGTCACTTGAACACAGCCTTCTCTCTCCCGACTAGTATTATACATGTTATATAAGTTTATGAAAGTTGCACTATTTTGGCATTTGAGAGCCAGAACTCTGGGTTTATAAGAGATTATTCAATTATTAATGTAATTTTACTGTCTTACTGTTGCACTACTATTATACATGTTATAATTCCATGAATGTTGCACTTTTTTGGCCTATGAGAGCCAAAAGTTTATTCAACTATTGTCACCCATTCCAGGTAGGTAATAAAAAGTTCTACTACCCTAAGTAGTAAGCAGTTCTTCATATATATACACACACATCAATTTCAAACAGATGGTATCGGCCAATACTGCACAGCCAGGTATCGGGGCCAAAAAATGGCATCGGTGCAACATTACTGAAAAGTATAACCTGCATTTATTGCCCTGTATTTTTGCTCCAACCCTGTTCCCGATCAACGCTGACCAGCTTCCCTACCTCTACGGAAGAAACGCATTTCCACACCATGATGCCTCCACCCCCATGCGTCACCATGAAGATGTTCAGGATTATAAGCAGCATTAGTCGCCCTTGTGTATGTTGGTCTCCTTCCACATGTTTTCTGTGTCAAACTTCTGGCTTGTGGCAGATTTTAAACAGAACTTCTCATTGATTTCTTTGAGCGTTGGCAAGAAAAAAAGCCAGATTTGTTGAGTCCACAGCTAAAAGAGTTCCTATCACCAGATTCTCCCATCTGACCTGTAAGTCCAGGCTGACGGTCACAGTTTGGTAGGTTTGCAGTTGTGCTATCACTCTGTTTATTGTACGATAATGAACTGAACGGGGCTCTGTGAGCTGTTCAAAGCTTGGGATGTTGTTTTATAATCCAACGCTGCATTAAACCCCTCCACAGCTTCCTCCCTGACCGGTCTGCTGAGCTCCTTGCTCTTCAGGATGCTGTTTGTTCACTGATGATCTCCAGAAAACCTCTAAAGGCGTCTAAAGAACAGCTGGATTTATACTGAAACTTAAATACACAAAAGTAGAAGTACACAGTCTTATTTAGAGGTTTCTGATTAAAAAGGGTGTAATTGTAAAGCAATGCATGTCACACCCTTAAGATTTTCCTTATAAATCACAAATTTATTTACAATGTGTTGGTTCATCACATAAAATCCCAATTTTTTACACTGAAGTTTGTGTTTTTAACGTGACAAAAATCTGAGCCTGCAGACTCCACACCTTCTCTCCGACTGAGAGAGAAACACCATCCAACTGAGGGAAACAGAATCTCCTGAAAGAGGGAGAACAAAAAGGGTTTAAATCGCCCTTCACTTACTGCTTCAAAAGCCCTTTTGTACTCGTCCAACTTCTCCTGACTGAAGATGCAATATTTTGCCAGAAAGTCGACTGGAAAAGACAAAAGAGGAAAACAACATGAGGTCACAGTGCGAAGAGGCCCTTTTAAATGTACACATTATTCCTGTAATATGTGATGATGTGAAGCACTGTGCTTGGTCCCATTTAAAATTGGACGTCCGCGTTCAATAACGGCATTAAGTCTCTCAGTGTGTGTGTGTGTGGGGTCAGTGGGTGGGGTACAAAAGGGGTCCATTTGGACAGAAAATCTAAAGCGCATGGGGGCTGGGTGGCAGAGTCGCACTTGGCTGCTGAGCTCCGTCGCAAACACACAATACGAGATGGAAGAAAATTTGACAAAATAATTATATTTTTTAGAAGAGGAATCACATTTAAGGAAACATTTTGTTTTACCCAGTTTGCAGCTACATAGCACCTTTAAGTCACTCACCATAGATAAGTATTTTTTTTTTTATAGATGACGGATTTTATGTTGTTTGTACACACACAACTTTGTTCCCATGTTTAAGAGTCTGAAAGACACGGATTGTCAAGCTGGATTTCAGCTAGAACATTGGTTGGGTTCTATGTGCTTCTAAGACCCAATTTCTGACTCTAGAAGTAGCCTCCAGTTAGTCCAAGGTCATAGGCTTCAGTTTGTATTGTGGTAATATCAACGTACTTGAACTATTCATCCTTTAGACTGTGTGAGCACATTGGCTCTAAACCAGAGCAAAGTCTGCCTTTTCTTCTGACTACCACTAAACAATACACACGTACCACAGTTTAAGAACCTATATCCAAGCTTTATTTCTTTTAATGTTATTTCCAATATCTCATGTTTTGATAGAGTTACAAACGCAGCAAGGACAAAAATAATTAAACGATCTGATTCAAATTAAATAAGCTACTAAAATATAACCTAAAAACACTGGAACATTTCTTTATTTTCTTAAAATAAACGTAATTTGTCCCAGAGGAATCAGCGTGAATAGTTTCAGATCCTGATTTGGGGGGGGGGGGGGGGGGGGGGTCCGAGTTGACAGGGAAGATTAGAAAATGCCATTTTGTCCAAGTTTCAATTATATTAACGGTGCACTGAAGGAGAAATAGTCCCAGGAGTGAAGGTCTCTGTCTAAGCGACATGTAGGAGAATAAATAAGGTGACAACAGCCCAAGAATAGCTTTAAAGATGAAAATGCACCAATACATGATTCCAAGGACTGATAATTACCAGTAGCCCAAGAGTATAAATTACATAGATGAGAGATTTATCCTCTGTTATTAACCATGATACTTGATAATATACAGCATCCAACAAATGGAGAAAGGTGGCAGGTGCCTTCATTTTACCGTTACAGTAATCTGACAGTCAGTAAGGTCATTAACACAACATGCTTCCTTCTAATAAATGAAAAGCTACATTTATTTCTTAAGCAAATAGCTAATTTGATCTTAAATGAAAGCTGATTATCAGTTCCTTTGCCACGGTACTTTGCTCACCAACCTCTATTGGTATCATTGTTTTTACGGAAGGGGGAGTTTGTAGAACCTTCTTTTTTGTCAGTAAAAAACATTTTTATAAACATTTGTCCTATCAGCTTTTAGGACTCATCCAAGCAGACACATAAAAACATCAGCAACAGTTTTGCCTGGCAGTACACCACAGTATCATCAGCATTAAAAAGAGTTTACAAGCATCAGTAACATTTTCAGGGACACAGATTACATTAACTGTAAACAGAGTTGACCTAAACTGGAACCCTGTGACACACTTTTTATAATGTTCAATCATTTGGAAGACAGACCACTGTGTTACACACACTGTTTATGATTTGACTGAGAACCAAGATACAGCTTTGTCTGATAAACCAACATCTGACAGCTTTTACACAAATTATAGTATGGTCAATACTGTCAAACGCTTCAAACGAAAAGAGCAGCACAGCAGGTATTGACATCCAAGGCCTCAACATTTACATATTTTATGACTGTATCTGTGCTGTTTTCTGAAACCAGACCGTTAGCAGGACAAGATGCTGGCTGCACACAAATATTCTTAAAACTGATCATTAACCATTGTGTTAAAGCCTTGGCTAAAATACAATTTTGAAATGGGACAATAGTTGTTTAACACACTGGGACCACTATTTTGAGAACTGTTGTATATTGATTTCAACATATAAAAATGCCATTTATGCTTGTGAGAAGTGGATAAGTGGATTTTAAAATAGAAGTCAAACCATCTTCACTTTTGTTTTGTCAGATTTTACATCCAGGGCTTAGAAATTATTTATATGCTGTAGAAAATCATCACTCTCTGGGAAAAATCGTTTAAAGGCTATTAAAGCTATAGTTGGTAATCCTGTTTAGAAACACTTTGTTATACTGGGAGAAACAGTCCTTCCATCCTGACACTAGTCAAGACATCATGTAATCAGAAAAAGAAGGTTAAAAAATGTGATCTCTGTTAGAGTTGCAGACCTGTAAAAACCAATCACTGTCACTGACTTTGAATATGGCAAAGAGTCGCAAGAACCAAACCGCATACAAGTTTATGAAAAGAAGAGGAAGGCGTCAGTAGAAAGTAATAAGACCCCTGAGGAGCGGAAGACCAGGTAAGATAGTCTTATGCATGCGCAGTTATTCATAAAAAGGGACTGAGAGAAACTTCCGGAAAAATTGGCGACTCTACCTTTAATGGTGAGATGAAAACACGATGATGCTCTATAACTGTCCATAAATCTATAACAATGTGAAATATGTAAAAGATGTATAAAACTGCACATTTATTTCACCGTCTCCCTGCAAAAAGTCTTGAAAATAAAAACAGAGATTACAAGAGGAGTGCAAACTGAGACAAACCATGAATATTTCATTAGGCAAATTTGGGAGGCAGGGAAGAAATGGCCGCTTTAAAAAGGGGCTTTTAAGCTGCTGCCACTTTAATTTAGGAGATGAGAATGAATCTCCTGGATAATGGATCTATTCATGGGTTTGTTGAAGAAAGAGGAGCAACCGAGTTGATATCAGTCTGGACTTAAATCCCTGGACCTCTGGGGTTTCTCTGCAATAGCAGGGGGGCCTGTTTGAATCTGCCATTTATCAGCTTAGGCCTAATCAAAACCAGGCCTTGTCTTTTCACATGCAAAATGTTACATTCGCAGCCAGTCAACTTGACTTGTTAAAGCTTGATTGATCAAAAAAAAAAAAAAAAAAAAAATGCAGGCTGCATTCATAGCATCTGTTTGCAAATATCCAAGATGGATGAGATGAAGTAAACATGCAGCCGCAGTGCAGCCTGCTTGTGAACATGCAGAGATTTAAAGTCCTGACTCATCCCTGGTGGCTGGATCAGTGGTCAGTCCGCCAGAGTGAACTGGGACTTCGTTTCAGGCAGTCGATATATCCTCCTCTTTGTAGATATGTAATTGCTGCATTTCTCTAAACATCTGAAAGAGTGGTAGCAGCTGACCTGTGGTGAGTTTTAGCAGTCAAACGCTGAAATATTGACATATTATAATCTGCATTACAGACAATCTCCAAATCTTCCAGTTTCTCATCAATACATCTTTTCAAAGATTTTTTTTTAATGCAACATCAATGACATTAATAGTTTTTTTCCCTTTTCTTTTAGCTTTAGTGTGGTGTACTAAAAACTAAAACTTTGAAGATACAACAGATCTTTGAGGCAGGTAAATATTTATAGCTTTGACCATTTTATTTTATTCAAACATGGATATCAGGTTTTCTGGACCGAATCCAGTCTGATGGTGACCATATTGTCCCTGGATTGTTGCAGTTAAAATAACGTTTTGGTTTCACTTTTTATCCAAGGCAGGGTTCTTAAGGAGAACTGGGAGGAATCCCTCAGCATTTGGTTGCATCAGGATCCATCACAGTTGGATAGTAGGTGTGTATTCTTGTCTTCTTTACAGAGGATTTATCACAGGGAATAAATTTACACCAGGCCTTTTCATCTCAATCCTTGTCCTTCCTGCAGAATTTCGGTCTGTACCTGGTGCTTTTATTGAACAGAAATGTCCTTTTTGACACAAGGCTCTCGTCCAAATGTCTGCATTAATCTGCATAGAGATCCACTCACGCCTACTTGCTGCCGGTGTTGAGCAATCCATGCCCAGGCGGTAGCATGAGTCTGCAATATGCTCCTCAGGAGAAGACCCTGGAGCATGCTGCCTGTTCCCTCTTTTACATCCTGAAACATAGCCCACCGCAAATTAATCAAATTTTTTTGAAAAGCGAAATCATCCAGATAACTTTGCTCTTACGTTTGAGGCCATTTCAATGCAGAATGAAACTTGTCTCGTAGGTGACCATTGTTTAGACAAAATGACAATGAGCTAAAACCGAACCTAAACAGAGGAACCTCCAAATTAACAGGTATTTGAATATGTTTCAAGTTTGAATTACGAAAGTTACCCCATCAACAAAATTTCCCGCACATACGAATGTCTAGGATCTTGTGTTTGTCTCTGACCTGGCAGGGAAAAAATACTGATGGAAGAGGCGCGCACTTCCAGAGACGCTGAGCAGGTGCGCAGCATTGCTCATACAAACCTGTCTCCTGCAGCACAACGCCGTACAATTACATGTTACGACTTTAATGTTTTGAAGCAGAGGCAAATCAACCATTGTTTTTTATTGTGTTGCCAAAGCTTTGACGTGACTATAGCATAGAACGTCAGCAAAGGCAAAAGCCTTCCCTATGCTGGGTTTTGGACCAACTGCAGACTGCTTTAGGATGGAGAACACACCGTGATGCCATCATTTAAATTTTCATTGGGGAAATGCACAAATGTTCAAGTTGGGAGCCTCCACAGACCTAAACGGGACATAAAACACAATAGAATTAAGATTATTGTTGAAATTATGTTGGGTCAAACATCAGTGTATTCTTCAAAAGGCTAAAATATTTACAATAATATGATAGTGATTGTTATTACACGTTGTTGGTCACTTTAGACACCCACAATGCAGTGCTTTGAGCTTCTCAACTAATTGAGAATGGTCCAATCCTAACTTATTAGTTGCGTTATCTTATATGTACAAGAATAATAGTGTTTTTTATTTATTTTATTTTATTTTTTGCAGACATTTGCTAAGTCTGCTGAACTGCTTCAGTGATTTCTTTATCAGGTTTCACCAGAGCCAAACGGCCAGTGATGAGGATGATTAGCATATAGGAGATTTAAGAGGAAGTTCTGCTGTGTGGTAAAATTTATGCCATAAAACTAACTTTATGGGAAATGTCTACATTTTGCTCAGTTTCAATAATGTTGAATTCGGATCTGATCTCAGCATTAGCCTTAACCGCCGCCTTTTCTGCTCTCTCTGCAGCTGTGCAAGACCCTTACACCCAGCAGAGAGGTGCTGGAGGTGGTCCCTGGCTGAGGGGAGCGCTCCACCAGGGAATCAGTCGGACAAAAGGTGCAGTGGAGTGAGAGGCTGGTGGAGGAAGCGAGGGCGGGTGGAGGAGCAGGACAAAGCCCAGGCAGTAAAGCCTCCTGCCTGATAGCCTTATCTGATTCCACTCCAGCGCTTGATGGCTTTTTTTCCACCCTGCCTTTAAAGCGCACAGGTTGGGCCTTTGGTGTGAAGCCTAGCAGAAAATGTTAATCAAGAGAGGGACTGTGTGGAAAAAAGGCGAGAGAAAGGGGAGAGTCACTCTGCTGAGGCTGTAATCTGTAACGAGACCGAGGCGATTCAGTCGCAATTGACGGAGGAAGAATAGGGCTGTGATGATGATGATGAGCAGGGAGGTTCATGCTTTCACTTGGTATTTGTTTTTTATGTTTTGTTCCTGTTGACTCAGACTCGCTGCTCCTGCATTCGTCTACCGCTGCAAACAGCCGCAGGTCACAACTCATTTAACACGCACTTGGTCCTCGTTTTCAAAACTGCAGCTGACAGATGAAAAACACCGAAACGCTCGGCTGACAAGGCCACTCGTCTGATTATGATTCATAGTTTCATTTCTTTTGCCCAGCTCTAAACATGTCATGTTTTGACCAACAACTGAAAAATGTCCACATGCATCTACCCTCTAGTGCTTGGGTTGGGAAACAAGTTAAAGTCTTGATGTTTCCAGAATTTAAATTACGTTTTTAACTTTTACTCACGCATATAGTGCTGTGACACTATAAACAGTAACGTATTTCTTCTGTTTCTGTTTTTTTTTGTCAAAATTATTCCGGATCATGAAAATAATTTTAATGTTGAATAAAATTAACCTGAATAAATAAAAGATGCAGTTTTCAAATGATGATTTTATTCATTAAAGCTATAGTTGGTAATCCTGTTCAGAAACACTTTGTAATACTGGGTAAAATGCTCTTTCCATTATGAAAGTAGTTAATACATTATGTATTCAGAAAAATTAGGTTTAAAAAAAATTGTTTTCTGTGGAATCTGCAGGCCTGTAAAAATTAAAACCAATCCAAGGGGCATTTGTTTTGTTCCTACTCTCACCCAGACGGTATATACCCCGTGTTTATGCATCTGGTTAGCTTAGCAGCTAGGTTAGCGGTTAGCTTAGCGATTAGCCGTTCATTGTAGCTCCGCTGCTCTCACTGTAGACTTTGAACATAACCGAGTGTTGCATGAAGCGAACCACGTTCATGTTTATGAGAAGAGAAGGAAGGCATCAGTAGAACGAAATATGACCAGAGTGGATTTGGGAGATTCTTAATACGCAATCCCACCTAAAGAGTGGAATAGCAAGGTTAAGATAGTCTTGCGCATGCTAGATTATTCAAAAAGGGATTTGGAGAAACTTCCGGAAAAATTTGAGACTCTTTAAGGAGGAAAAAGCTATTCAGACCAGCCAAACTAACCTGGATCTATGTGAAAAAGTAATTGCTCCCCCAACCCTAATAACTGGTTGTGCCACATTGAACAGTAGTAATTGACATAATTGGGATAACTGGCATTGATTCTTTAGTTACACTACTAAATAATTCTGGCCCACTCTTTTCTACAGAAATGCTTTAATTCAGCCACGTTGGAGGGTTTTCTGAGTATGTTTGTGGTCATACAACTAATTTGTATTTATGCCCAGACTTTTTCTAGGCCATTCTAAAACCCAATTTTGTGTTTTTTAATTCAGAGGTCCCCTTGCTACTGTCCTGCTATCATTGTCCTTCTGCAGAACCAGACTGATTGGGCTCAAGGTTGTGCACTGATGGCTGGACAATCTAATTGACAGGTTTACTGGTAGGGAGCAAAATTCACGATTCTAATAAATTTTGTCAAGCCATCCTGCCACCACGTTAGACAGAAATCTGAAATGCTGTTAGGTTTAGGTCAGAAGTAACACGAACTATCCCTTCCAAAAAGCTTCACCCTTCGGTGAAGGCTAACTGGGCCTTTTTAGAGACCACTTGACAGCTTTAACTAGCTAGTAATGCCAATTCTAATGCTAACACAATGGTTTGTAAATTAATGCCAAGTGCTTTTATGTTAGGTTGCGTGTCTTTTGCAGATATAACCATTTATGTAGTTTTTCCTGCCATTACTTTTGGTTGCTATCTGTTTTTTTTGTTGTTGTTTTTTTTGGCTCAATGATTTTGTGTTTAGCCATATCTTTTCTCTGGCCAGAAAAATTGATTTTACCCTTTACTCTTAATTATTTTTTCATAGAAAGTACTCGTAGGCAAGTGCTTATGTCATCAGCTGTGTGTTTTTTTTTGTTGCACAGATGAAGCCACTGCGAGAGCTACTGGTGTTTAGAACTTTTTGAAATAACCCATAAATAATTCGTAAGAATTTCTCCTTTTTAATAGATTACATACTTTTCCATGTTATTTCTTTCTTGATGCAAGACTTGGATCTCGAAGAATCGAGTTCCTTCCCACTCAGCACAATATCTTTGGATAATCTCAACAAACCACGTATTTACTGAGTGTTTAAAGACAATCTGATCTGACCTTTGCTGTTTAAAGTCACTTTTCTGTGTGTTCTGAAAACATTTCCGAGGTCCCCATAAAGGACACTATGGGGGGAGCTTATTGCTGGATCACACAGGAAAGAAGACCAGATGAGAGGAATGATGGCCTGACAGCAACAGAGGCCCTCAGCAACCTAAAAGGGAAAGCTCAATACAATACATTAAGTCTGATTAGATTATTTTATTTATTGTACTCTTTTGCAATACGGCCTTAAAAGAGCCACAGTGTCCTCTGTCCTACAGTTTGAACTTCCAGCATATGTGTCATATTTTCCTTTGCAGACACCTGCGGTTGCAGAGAAAGTCCAACCCATCCACCAGATCGTTCACCTGCTCTCTTTTGTAATAATCTGTCATTCCAAAAACAAATTGTCCTCTGTGTTCAACGCATCCCTTATTGAGCAGCGGGCTCCTATGCAGCACCCAGGGAGTGGCTCAGGGCTAAGATTATTGCTCAGGGCACCCAAGAGGCAGTCTTTGAATCGGATTTGAACCAGGGAACTTGTACAAAGAATCTATCCTAGACAATCATCCCGCACAGTAGCTACGCAGCATTTGGCCTTGCAGTCAGCAGGCCCGTGCTCACATGTCCGAGTGGCGTGAGGCCATAGTGACTTCAGAATAATATTCCCATAACACCTTCCCAGTAGGCAAGCACTTTGGGACAGGCTACCACTCCTCTGTTTTTTGGACTTCACCGCAAATGTGGACCAAGCATGTATTATATTTTTAGATTTATAACTTTACATCTTTATGAACTTTAATTATAAAATTCCACATGAAATATGAATAAGCTCTATATCAGGACATAAATGATCCAGAAATCATTGTAAAAGGAGTGTTAGGATGGTGTTCTATACGTTTATACATGGCCATAATTCAGCTGTGAGGTTCTTAAAATATGTTTTGTCTAATTAGTTGTGAAACACTGTCTCCAGTACATGCTTTTATTTTGAAAGTAACCAGACAACTCCGTAATACCCTGTGCTCCTGCAAACTGAAGCATTCTCTCAGTTAGACAGTCAACCCGAACTGCACTATCTACTGCTAACTGTGCTACTCTAATACGTTGGGGAAGAAAATGCCACTGGGATATATTAGAGGGGGAAATATATCAGTGTTTCAATATTAAAAGGGTGATACATTTGGAAAAAAAAAAGATTTAAGGGGGAAAAACATATTTTAAATACATTTGGGTGTAAAACAATATGAAAGAATAAAAGGGGTGGAGGTAAACACTTGTAATGAATACACCAAGAAAATGGATGGTTGAAAATTTGTCGTTTTAAATAAAAAACAAGCATTAAAGCAAAGAGAAAAATAATAAGAATACATGTCTATTCATTTGTTGTATTTAATGGCACACTATTTTATATTTTTAGCTACTATTTATTTTATTGAATAATTAATTTCATTCTGTATGCATTCCTAATTATGGCAGGATTGGTCCTCCATAATATGAAGCCAAATCTCATTGAAAATATATAGATGATTATGGAATATCACAGAGGAGCCGTGTCCAAAAAGGGAACCAACTTTCCCATGTTTTCTACGACAACAACTTGATTTTGAACAGACCGCACGTATGGGGTAGCAGCAAACAAAACAGGTCACAAACTGGGCCAAGTCCTGTCTGCAGTAATCAGGGGATTTGTAGTTTATATCTATCACTAGTAGCTACTAGACCTCCCCAGAAAGACAAACAACACAGAATAAACTTCTGACTATGCCGTTTTACTCTGTATTTATGCAGCCAACATGTATATAATAAGCAAAACTAAAAAAAATGTAAGACTGGACTAAACTAAATTCAATACCTTGGATGAAAATCTGGATGTTTTTTAAGACCTTGAATTTAAAATATTGGCAAATGAGGTTTTTTTACTCATTATTTGGTTTTATCTACTTTTTTCATTGTTTAGATTCCTCAGTTTTAATCCTTCAATTATCAATTAATTAAGTCTGTTAATATTGCACTGTGAGCCATAAACCTGCTAGTTGTAGCAATATTAGGGTATCGTTTCATGCTGTACATTCGATTTATAAACTTCTGTAAGTTTGTGTTTATTTGGTTTTAATAGGTCAATATTGAAATTTGCACAAATGAACACGAGTTCCCATAACTGCCCTTAACAAAGACCACATTGAGCAACGGCGAAGAGGTGACCCCCCTTTTTAGTAGTCGAGGAACGGTGGAAAGCATGGCCTATATACACCGCCCAGTATATAACATGTTATTAACATTAACAAAACGCATAAACGCACAAAAACTCTTAGTTTAAACTAATTTCCAGGTGTGTAAAATCCACAACAATTACATTGTTGGGATGTTTTATGCAATCATATACATTACTTATTTAAATTCAAAGGTTTTATGCAATACTTATTAATCCAATGGTTTAGAACATGATGTTGCCTGTTGCAAATGACGTCCACATAAAAGATAAAGGTCTTTATCTCAAAGCTAAATGTAAGCGGAGAAACACTGGAGGAGGCCAGCAGGAGGAGCAGTAGAAGAGTCTCTGCAGGTTGACAGACAGATACATGGCAAAAAAGGGCCTGACTGTGGTTGGAAGTATTGTACTGCTTATCGATCCAGCATTAAGTTAATTTAGCCCCTCAAAAGGTCTAAAGATTAGGTTTAATGAAGATTCAGTTCCTGCAATCTGCTGAACAACTGACAATCATTTAGATCGTCTCAGTAATTATTTACATAATTCTTTAATCGCAAAAAAAAATCTTATTTAATGTTTAAATGTCAAAACAAGACAATTCATCTTCAAAGTGCAAGTGTAGTTAAATTAATAAGGAAAAGAGCTCATTTATTTTGATAATTCCATTAAAATATATAGGTTCACAAAAAAGTGGCATATTATGCAGTTATGTTTAGTCTTAAATCAGATTATTAAGATTTAATAATCTGATTTAATCTTAAATCAGATTATTAAGATTTCCAGCTAATTACAATCAGTTTTTTTTCTGAAAATTGGAATATTACTTAAATAAAAAAAGATTTTCAATACATAAATGTTATGTTTTGGACAACACAGACTCCTGACTGAAGAGTTATTCAACATACAGTCACAGATGACGTCCATAAAGAAGGTAAGCCACAAAAGTTCCTGAAGAAGCTGGCTGGACATAGAGAGCTGTGTACAAGCATGTTGACAGAAAGTTTAGTGGAAGGAAAAAGTGTGTTGAAAAAAAGATGGACATGCAGTGAGGATAGCTGCAGCCTAGAGAGGATTATAAGGCAAAAGCTCCTTCAAGAGTTTGGTGCAGACTTAAAAGGTTTGGACTGCAGCTACAGTCAAAGCGTCAAGAGCCACCGCAGACGGACTCATCCCCATCATGGATGAGAGATGTGCTGAACCAGAAACAACGTCAGAAGTGCCTTTCCTGGGCTAAGGAGAAAAGGACTGGTTGACACAGGAAGGACCTGGTGACAGAAAACATAAAAGATTAAAAACCTTAGAAAAGAAAATGGGAAGAAAGGAGAAAAGGGAAAAATTGATTGAAGGAATATAGGACTTTAGGTCAGTTTTAGGCAATATTATGGAAAATGATATGAAAATACAGCTATTTTTTAAATTACTTTCCAATGCCCTACTCCAGACTTGGAAAATCTTTAAATTTAAATTCCTTACATTACCAGACTTTCCTAGATTGTGCGGAAAAATCCTGCTTCTCCATCCTGACCTCGAAGCATACAGAATACTTAAGTTATTAATGCCGATTTGACGAGTTTTTGCAAAGGAAAATAGGCTTCTTCGTGTTTGCGTGCTGTTGAAGCCAAGAATAAACATTTTAAAGGTGTAGAACAGCCGTAATAAATCATGTTTTGCGTAGCGGAGAAATCTAAACGGAGCAGCGTTTGGCAGATCCGTCCCGGGTCGGCACAATATCAAAGGAGATAACCGTGTTTGGCAGCATTCTCCTGCATGCACCGTTCTCCGAAACAAACACACAACTCCGGACCCCAGCCCCCCCTGCACATCCTCTGAAAACACCGAGCAGTGTGTGTGTGCGCACGCTGAGGGGAGTTAAAGCTCAGTCAGGAAAAAACAAACAAAGACACACGTAGCGCCGCCACACTCCTGCCTCTGGCTGCATGCCATCCACCCTCACCACAAACCACAGCTTACGCTTTCTGCACACACACACACACACACACACACACACACACACACACACACACACACACACACACACACACACACACACACACACACACACACACACACGCGTACACACATTAAACCAATCAGCTCAGATCCTCGCTGATATGACTCCCAGAGGCCAAATCATCTGCTCTAATGCAAGAGCAGATCTCCAGAGATAATCTCACAAAGAAAAATCATCTGCTATTATTGCTCCGCCGCTCCTTGACATTGTCCCATTAATAAGGCCATTGTGGAGGCCGCTCTCTGTTGGGATACCACATAATAGACTCTTTGACAGATTTACTTTGCCCTCTCTCTCTTTGAATGAGGCGGGCATAGTCCACGCTGCCGCTCATCAATAGACACGCTGTTTGTTTGCCCAGTTATTCTGGACTGATGGTAAACACATATTTCCAGACCAAAGGCTGAGCAAACAGGGGTTACATAAAGGCACTGTACCTGAACACACGCTCGGGGAGAGGTGTTTGTATGTTCAGGGGGGCGAGGGGGGGGGACGTCCTATGACTACAGCCTCCTCTCATCTCTCCTTAATCGACTGGGCTTTGTGTTTCGTTGTTTATTTTTTTTGTGTTTCACTGCTTGGAGACAACAGTTAGCCCTGATCTGCGTCGCATCGCTGCTGGTGCTGGGTGGGGTCGAAGTGGAGTTGGCTCACGGCCGACAGGTGTCCCTTATCAGCGATGACATTCATTATCAAACCTCCATCCACAGAGTCCCTCACACCGCAGACAGTCGCCGCCCAACACGCTCTGTCCTGAGTAACCACAGAGGAAGCCACATCCTCCAGATTTCAGCTTTTGTTTTTTTTTTAGCTCACAACAAGGCTTGTTTTCTGTATTTTAGAGGAAATAATAATAGCCTAGAGCTATAACAAGACAGAAACCTTTTAGATACAGAGGAAGCGTTTACACAAAATATCTGTTCTTAGCTTTATTCTGTTGTAAGGACCACTTTAGGATTCGTTTGTTTTGTTTTGTGTGTTGAGGTTATGCAGAGCACTTAGAAGCAGTCAGTATTTTATATTCAGCAGATATAAGTCAAGAGTGATCTCAGTTTGGTTTTGAGTTACGTTCTTGAGCGGGCCCTGAAATAACAGCATTATATATATATATATATATATATATATATAAATAAGACACGTATCTGCTTCCATTGTTAGTTTTGGATCTGGAGTTCTACAGGGATCAATTCTTGCTCATCTTATGAGAACTTCTATATGCTCCCAACATGATTGTTAAAGCCTGCCAAATACTATGTTGACACTGACTGGTTATTTCAGATTCTGCTAATAATAAACTAATAACAATTTTTTATTTTATTTTAATTACTACTACTTGTGTGTCGTTTCACTGCTTCTCTGGAAGCATTCCCGCAGCGGAGAGGTGCGTTGCGCAGCTCAAACGTGGCTGTTCATCAAGCTAATAACAGCTAGCGCTAGCATATGTTGGTCAGGAGGTTTAAAACTGCTTTGATGCACAGTCAAGAGCTTTCCTGACCTTTTTATGTTACTCTTAAACATCCATTACGCTCATAATGGTCTAATTTCAGTGTAATTTTGACAACTATCAAAATGCACTAGCAAGATCCCTGACGTCTACAGTAAGTAAAGAGCTTCTCATTGACACATAGTATAAACAAACATGAGCATAGTAGGTATTTAATGCATTCGCCTAAACTGTTACTTTATACCTATAAATCTAGAAGGGATAGGTTGAGAATGACCATTATCCTTTGTGGTTTAAGACGGTTCTACATCACAACCCTATTTTGCATAAAACCGCGTGGCAAAAAGGGTTTTGGTAAGTATGAGGATTTTCACCGTCTGGCTGAAAAATTTGGAATTCACAAATTTATCTTTGTCCAAACTCACCACAGTTTCAAAGAAGTGCTCATTTGATTGGTTCTTGTCTATTTATGTAACATATTAAAAAAACAATTAAATTAAACAGACAGTTTTATTTCAATGCCAGTAATCCAAGGGAACCTTAACCTGCCGAAGTGAAGGAACATCACAGGTTTAGCTTGGAAATCACTGAAGATCCCAGAAGTCATAGGAGGGTCGCTGAAGTGGAACTGAAGACCAGCTCATTCATGGGTCACCGTTTCTTCACCAAGGCAGCAGCTTTGGGCCACCTCGTAATGAGCAAATGACTCAATCTGCTCTTTGTCCTTGTGTACATACTCACTTTACTCCTTCTCTTCCCCACATGAATGACTGTTGACTTCAAACACGAGCCACATGGCAGCTCCCACTAACCCACGGTGACCCTGAAGGGTCACTGGGCTGAATGGAAGATGGGTGGCCGAGTACAGGAAGTTACTGGCGTGCGGGGCGTGGAGGGAAGAGAATTTTGGGAATCCACTGGCAAGCAGTCGGTGTTGGATGAAACAAGACCAATTAAAAGCTGTTAGTCCATTTAGAGTCTAATGAGGGGCCACAAGAGTCTGGACGGTTGGCAGACGGTGGTTTGAAAGAGAGAAACTTTAATGAACCCATAAACCATCCATGAGTGAACACTCAAAAAGGCAAAAATAAACTGCAGATTCTTTAACAACAATAAGAGCTTTATAAATATCTCATCAATTAAACACATGGACCATCAAAGAGAGTCTATATCTCTTGGAAAGTAATCACACACTGATGACTTTTTGTGTTTTTAGCTGTATTTTAGGTCTTTGAAAGAAACTTTTTCTACTCAACTTTTTCTACTCTTTTTCTACTCTTCTACTCAAGCTGCCGTCCATTAAGTTTCTGTACATTTTTTGGTTGCTTTATACTGTAGAACTTTAAGAATGAAAAATTTTAAGTGCAGTACAAATTCAATAAGCTATTATATTAAAAACATATTTTTTTAATTGCTATTGAGTTAGTAAAGTTCATGGAAACTGGTTATTGGGTTTTCATTTGCATCATAATCATCAGATTTAACAGAAATCCTTTAAATATTTCCCGCTGTGTGTCCTTACTGCTAAAATAGAGGGCAACTGGGCATCTTCCATCTACCATGTTTTTCATAGATGTTTTACCCTTAATCCAAAAGGTTTTATCCATTGTGAATATGGTCATGAAGTAACAGACTTATCAGTTTAAGTCAGAGCAATCACACAAACCAGGCCCATTAAGAGCACTGTGGCCAAGTTCAATGCTTAATCTGAGGGAAAAGATCTGCCATTGGTCGCCACAATATAACATTATTTTTCTTGAGTTATGTTTTACAAAGCCAGAATCTTTCAGCTGGTAAATAAAACACTTTTGTCCCATATCTGTTATTTTGATTTCACTACAATGTAAAACTGCTGACTTTATTTCCACCAACAGGGTTTTTGCAGAAAGACGACATTTTAATTTAAGCTGTGCATGAGCTATGAAAAAAAAAACTTTATAAACATAACTAATTCAACACATGTCCTTACATGTAACTTAGTACCTTTAGTAACACAGGTCAGGAAAAGCTGCAGCATGGCGGATGGTGAGCAGACTGCTTCCCCTTTTCGCATTACTGAGTAGCTTTCAGTACAGTTGTTAATGACGCATTTTATCCAACTTTTGAAGTAAATAAATATACATTTGAGCTGGTAGAAGACACGAGAAATTTTACATTACCTAAACAAGGGTGTAAAACACAAATCTGAAAGCAGAGCCCGATTAATAATAATTTTAAAAGACAGACTAAACAAATTAAAGGTGTCTTAGTAAAATATTAATGTATACTTTTAACTTTTCTGAAGATTTCTTTTTTGAAAATTCTGAAAAAAACAAAACTGATGTACAGGATCATGTTAAAACAATAATATTGAATTATTGAGTCCTCTAGATATTTTTCAATCTTTGTTTCTAATTTCTAAAAAAAAAATAAGGCCTCAAAGAAAATCCAAACATAAAGCCCCGGATTTGCTAATGTGAAATTACAAGAGAAAAGTAAAAAAAAGGTAAATATAGCTGAGTATGAGTACCAGGACATCGAGGCTCAGATGTATGACGAGTCACATGCCTGAACTCAGTGTTTCTACTTATTCTGATTATTATGCATTTATCACAATATCTTATGTCATACCCAAGCAAAAATATACTCAAATCTATTGAGTAAATAGTAAATATCAAAACATTAAAATGTATTTAACAAAAGTACTACGCAATTTTTTTAAGACAAGTATATATTAGACTTTATATTTTCTTTGTTTGCATAATAGAAATACATAATCTCAATATCCAGGACATTTGTTGATATAAATCAATACATTTATATTACAGGTATAATTTTGTTCTACCTTAACAAACACACAGAGACAATCAGAGTGGTTAAGTGTAGCTGAAGAGTTGGCACCGCAGACATGGAGGCCTGCAGGCGGCAGCTGAGGTTTGATTCCCAACCCCCAGGAAATTCCCATTTTCTGTATGCCTTCTTCCCTTCTCTCATTACCGATTTCCTGTCTAAAACACTGAATAAAGGCTCTCATTGCCAAAAAACTAATAATAATAATAAAAAAAACAACCAGGAAAGTATAAAACCATGTAACAAACATGGGGTAGTTAGAGCTCAGTAAACTTGTTTCAGGTCAGCATCAGAATAGAACTGAACAGGTTTCTGGTCATTGTTTCCAGTCTAAAACCCATTTAGCTAAAATCTTGCTGTAAAATACTGACGCCAGCTGCAGAGCTCTCCATCCTCCTTATGATCCGAGTATAAACCTGCGCAATCAGCCCCATTCATCACAAAACTTTGACCCGACTGACCCATGCAGCGGGCCGGCCTCTCCAGCCACGATCTTAGCCGTCGGCGCCCATTGTTGCAGCCATCAGGCCCAGCGCTCTCACACGAACCGAGATGCCAGAAATTAGCCACTTGAGGGAAACTGGAGACCCCCTGGCCAAAAATTGCTGTTTGCAGAAATAAAGGCTATTCTGAAAATCAAGTGGTGTAATTAAGGGTACATATTCTGGCTAGAGTGGTGAACACATTGATGTGCTTGTGTGTTTTTTTTTTTTTCACGACTTGTTTAAACAGACGGTAAAGAAAGGGTTGACAGGAAGAGATAACGTGTAATAAACAACGCTTATTACAACCAGGGAGAAATATTCCTTGACATTGTCAAAGTGCTACTTTTCTGTTAATATTTAGCAAATCCTATGAAAATAATGTAGAATGTGACCTGATTACGTAAAAAACAGGAATTCTTGATGAAAATCTAATAGAGAATAAATGATTACTGCACCATGTATTTATGCAAATATGTGCTTTCCAGTATTTGAAAGGTGAAAAGGAAACAGGATAGCACACAAGGAAAGGAAGAAGGAAAGAAAGAAGGTGACAGGAAGCTGGTAGGAAGCACATAGCGACATTAAAAGGAAAGTAGTCATGAAAAGAAGGACTCAGGGAAGGAAGAAAGGAAGACAGAAAAAGGCAAAGAAATTAGGGAAAAGAAATGGAGTGATACAAAACAAAACTTAAAGAAAGAAGGACACAAGTTATAAAAAACAAAGAAGGAAGGGCACTAGAAAGGGTGCTAGGACACAAAAAGTGAGAAAAATAAAGACAAGAAAAGAAGGAAGAAAGCTCAGAAAGAAGTCAAGAGAGGAAGAACACGAGGAAGGAAAGAAGAAAGGACACAGGAGAGGAAGGAAGAACCAGGAAGGAAATTAGGAAGAACAAAAGAAAGGAAGTGAGCAAAGAAAGGATGGACAAGTAACAGAGAAGGAAGGAAGGACACCATTTAGTCAATGAGATCAGAAATAAAATCTGCAAATATATTTTTCACTCTACTCTAAATGCACTTTGTGGGAACCACATTAGTAAGTTAGTATTTAAGCATCCGATGAAGTCTGATTGTTCAGGTCGGGTTTGAAATAGAAATGCTTAAACTGTTACGATGAACTCACAGTCCTCGAAGTTGGAGCGGCTCCTGCTGCTCCTGTCCTGACGAGGCGTGCTGTCCTGCAGTTTGGAGAGCATGAACAGCGCCTTGGTTTTCCTCTCCTCCATCCTCTGCCTCCTCTCCGCTCCTTCTCCATCCGAATACAGAACTGGGCTGTTCCTTTCCGGAAGACGGACTTCCTCCTTAGCAGGGTTCTCATCGTCTGTGGGGGCACATTAAACCTTTAATGTGAACTTGTCCTTTATTTAAGCTTGGTGGTTCTGGAGTTTAAAGCTAGCCTTCAATTCCTCTTCCCCGCATCTCGTTCTCGTTAACGTAGGCATTTGCATCTTTAAACTCATGCGTTAATAAACCCTTGATATTAGATCATGAACCAGTCATTTAGAATTAAATTTCCCATTCATAAAACTTCTCATTTGAACATTTAACTTTAGTTTTTGAGTTAAAATAAAAACATTGTCTGCTTAAATCTTTCTTAGTTTCTTGAGCGTCGTGAAATCATTAGACAGGTGGACTGTTAATAAATGCATTTCTAGATTACAAGTTTATGGTTATTTCTCATATTAATGTGACCAAGTATAAGTATTGAAGATTGATCCAAAAAAAAAAAAAAATCTTATTGATCTGAAAAACTCAAATCTCCTGACTCTTTTTAAATTGGTGCTAAAACTGGAGGCTTAAAGCTTCTCTTTTGCATGTTCTCCCTGTGCATAGGTGAGTTTTCTCCAGGTACTCCAGCTTCCTCTCCCCAATCGAAAAACAACACTGTTGGGTTAGTCTGCCCAAATTGTCCGTAGGTGTGAGTGTGTGCGTCCATGATGGACCCCGTCTCTCGCCCAAAGACCGCTGGTAATAGGCACCAGGCACCAGCCCCCCCATGAGGGGGAAAAAAAAAGTGGGTATACAGAAAAAGTGGGTATAGACAACGAATGGACATAAATGGGGAGGAAATAGTTTATCTCTCAGACTGATTTATTTCTATGACTATACTCACTACTACCTTCCTCCCTCACCCTTTATTCCTGCCTACTTCATCTGTTTTCCTTTGTGCTTAACACATACTTTTTTTAATCCTTACCTATTTAACCCCTATTCCCTTTCTCCTCTACCTCTACACCTCCCCTTCCCAGCTCATTCTTCCCTCATCTCTTCCTGCATCCTCACTCACTTTTCCCATCTCCTCATTACTGATCCATCATCCCTAAAGTCTTAGGTTACAACTTCTCTGCCTTCTGCTCCTGTCTCGCCTGCGTTTTAAACACTAAAACTAATTAGAACAACACTTGGTATCTAATTGTAATTAAACCCAGTAGCCAACCTCCCTTCTGGCATACATTAACTTTTTAAGCTGTAGGGTGAAACTGATGTTTGTCATCAGGAGCGTTGAGCCACAGGATGCATCTAACAAGCGCTCTGCTTTGGCAACTCGTCAGCACGCACTTTTCAATATTCCAAGATCTAATATCGTCATCTTCATCTCTACCTTGATTATCCCTTATTCCTTTCACCCATACACCCTTCTGCTCCTATCCCTACCTCCTTCATACCTCATCTCATATACCTACCTCCTTCATCCCTCATGCTTTGCATCCTTTATTCATCATCCTAGCCCTCTCATTTCTTCATCCTTCATACCTTGACCCTCATCCCTAACTCCTAGATCCCTTATCCCCCTCTTTTTGCATCCCTAATCCCCTTCATTCTTCATTCCTACCTCAATTATCCCCAACTCCTTCGTCTCTCGTTCCCATCCCCTACCGTCATCATACCACGCCATCCATTCTTCATCCCAATTATCTCAACCTGCTTTATCCTCATCCTCCCATATATTTTCACACACTTCAATAATTTCTTATTCTCTTCTGTGTGTACTATCTTTGGGTTGCTTTATCAGCTTCCAGAGTCTCCATTCTCTGTCAAAATCTACTAACCTTGTTCCCTATGGTATTCCACTATTGTCTTCAACAAACGTTTTAAACTTCAATTGTTGTGGCGCGCTTCTTGTTACTAAAATCCCAAGGAATGCAAGACATTGTGTGAACCATCTGAAAGCCGTTTAAGGTTGCTATTTTTTTTTAAATTAAACCCAACAATGAAAAAAGTCCGGAGCAAGAAAAACACATTTGTATTCATGATGATCTGCATGGAAGCGGCCACTACAGGCCGTTTCTTTTCTCATCTCATTGTTCTCTCACATGCAGGAGTTACATTTCCATTCAGTCCTTTCAGAGCCACACTATGGAGCGAGCTCTGCCCTTGAAACTTAAACAGCCATCAGTTTTGTAAAAGCCCAGCCAATTAAGAGTCCCATTATCTCCCAGTTCAACCTCCGCAGAATACACTTCTTGGTGCAGAAGTGTGGAGACAAAGAGCTCCATCAATGCAGACTCGAGACTAAAGAAGGGTAGCATTGTCTTCTACAGCAGCTTCTATAAGTTCTTTTCTTTGCAGAATGACTGCTTCTTGAAGACGCGCATGTGCAGCAATACTAAATGCGATACGTTCGAAGATGTTTGCATTCATTAGCGTGACCAGACGAGAAGCAGCCGTGGTTTGGATTCATTGAGTTTTCCGAAACACGACGGAGGGAATTCATTTATCCCGCCGGCGAGCGTGCAAAGGTCAGCGGCGCAGATTGATGGAGCCATGTCTCATTTGACAGGACGTCTTCCACCACACTGCACACAATCACACGCCTCCGTGTCCTGCTGCAGCTCCAGTGTCACCAAAACGGACGACAGGGGTTGGGAATTTATTCATCTTCACGGCATAAAATTCATCATTCCTTCTCCTGTGCAACGCAAAACATCTTTCTGACATCAAGACGAATGGCAAGGGAAAATATTAATTTGCAAAAAGCTAAAAAGAAAATATATCCTTGAACCAGTTACATACAGGTGTATCTCAATACATTTTTAGATTTCTTTAAAATCAATTATTAATTTTAAAAGTGATTCCTCAAAGGTGTATGCATCTCAAGCATTTATAACCAGTGATTCTTAGAGAAAAATGTTTTCCTACACCTTCTACAGTCCCTGGGAAGACTAAAGTCATCACCGATGAAGCCGGTGTTGTCTCTATGGCACTAAAACAGTGACAGCTTGCCGCGACATTGAAAAGAGATTTGGCATCGTAAACTCAAACATTGAAAAATTAAACATCGAAAAATCAATCGCAATGACACCGAAAAACAGATTTGGCATTGAAAAATGAGACATTGAAAATTCAACTGTTTTTAGAAAGTAAAAACTTATGATATTCTCATTTTATGCTGCAGTTTTTTTTTCAATGAGAGATGTTTTCATGTCACTGCAGAGTTCCTTCAGCTTCAATGTCACTACAAGCTGACACTGTTTTGCTGTCGGGGGCGGGGCTAAATTGAAGGCCACCTCATGGGCCTCCAGAACAATCTCGCTCATCAAAATGAACAAATACTTGAAATATGTAGCACTCCCTAACTATTCATTGATCCAGATTTTAATTTCCATGACTTTTATACAGTACTGCTGTTATAAAATTTCTTAATGTTTAATCACAAGTTTCCTTCTTTCTATATAAAAACCATGAAAAGTTGACTTTCTTAGACTTAGACAACCTTATTTGTCATTTTGTATGACAGAGTGCGTACAGAACGAAATTTCGTTGCATACAGCTAGTAAATTACATTCTAAAGTGCAGCGGTGATTAGAAGTAAACAATTGAAATGTAAACAATGCAGGAGAAAGAGACAGTGTGTGATCATAGTGTACAGGTGAGTAGTTTAAAACCATTTGTATGTGCAGAATGATTGTGCAAAAGGCATTTGTGCAAGAGTGCATTTAGAAACTAAATTTGGCAGCATTCCTAATGCTAGAGATGCAATGATGCAAATGTGCAAATGTGGTGCAGAGTCCAGTTTATAGCTCAGTAGTTTAACAATTGATTACTTATGAGTCATGGGTAACATGTCATCCACATATATTCAGTGGCTATGAAATCAGCGGCCATTATTCTTACCTTTGTCGGCATTACGACAGGACAACATCTCTTTGCCAGCAGGACAAAACTTTGCTTTAACTTTGTGGTGTCATGTGACAGAATAAAACTGACAGAGAATCAGAATCAGAAATACTTTAATAATCTTTAATCCTTCTACAATCTCTGCAGATCATCCAGAGTCCTTGGTCACCTCTTCTTCAACTCAATCCAGCATGATTTCTAGAGGATTTATGTCTGAGGACTAAAATGGGAGACGATTGTGTGTCAAGTCCCGATATTTCAAACATGTTCATGAGAACAAGTCTAACAGGGTTCCTAGAGCCATTGGGAAAGGCGGTTTTCCTTATGTTCATCATTTTTTGCCACGCTAGACCCATTTGAGGTGCTTGTTGCTGAAACACAATCATGGTCCTATCAAGCCAAAGTACATACTGCCAGTAGTGTTTAATAAACTGAACAGATTTTTGCTTAAATGTATGAAAAAAACTTTGTGTCCAATCCAATGATTCCAAGTAATTAAAAGGTTATTTCAAAGAGTTTTTAACGGTTCAGAGGGAAGGGCTCATCATCCTCTAGTTGTGGATTCTGCTTACCATGCTTTGCAAATTGTAAGCCTTTGACACGTTACTGAGTTATACCCAAGGGTGGCATTGCTTACTCTGCCCCACCAAGACTACTGGAACCTGCTGACCTATAAGGCAAATTTGAAGAGGATATATTACGCTTTTGAGTTCTTCCTTTTCACGTTGGGCTCTCTTTGGCATTAAGACAGCAATTCTTAATGCTACACTGCCAAACAATTCTACAATCAGGTTAATTAAGCTTTTTATTTGTTACATTTTACTTCCCACATATTTATTTGAATTATACAGGGTGAATTTAGTTTTCTGACCAATAAAAAATAAATAAAAAAAGTGAAACAGGAGGACATCTATATGAAGTGGGCTGATGATTAACGCGGACAAGAAAACTATCTACTGATTTCAGCTCCGACTACAATTATTCAGGATCCGAACCCTTTCTTTCCAACCCTGCAGCACGCTCTAATCCATGAATGCGCAGCAGTGATTGCCGGGCAGGTCAAGCTGGAAACAACAGCTCATATAAAACCCCAGCAAATAGGTTACCATACCAACCGCAGCATCTGAGCGCGGCAGATATCTGGATTTGGCTGCAAGCGGCCGAGTCAAATCCCCTCGGTGATCTCAGAAAGGCCACCAGGGACAAAAAAAAAAAAAAAACACACACACAGCCACCCACAACATAAACTGCCCACCCCTTAACCATCCAGCGCACCAGCCAGAGGCAAGAAGGTTGGATGTGTATCTTTTTCTTTGCGTGTTTGAGAAAAGGATGAGCATCAGCGAGACAATCGGCTTTCCGATGACGCTTCCCTGAACTTTAATGGCAGAACAGGGGGAAGGAGGAGCAAAAGGGAAAATCCTGCGAATTATTATTCATGGCCAGGGGATTTTCCATTCAGGCCTCCTTCATTGATGCCTTTTGCCCCAACATCTCAGCCTCTCCATCAGTCCTGACAAGTGCCAATCATAGGCCTTGAGTCCAGGTTGAAGGATTTCTGAGACAATAGCCTGCAAGTCCACAGTGGCTTAGACACAATAGTGACATGGCTACACTGCCAGTGTGTGGTCCTCTGGGGGGGGGGGAAGAGATCCTTGCTCACTACATGACTAATCTCTGCAAGAATCATCTCTGTCTTTTAGCAGCCTAATCGTCCCCCGAGCTTCCTCAGCTTCCCCTGGAACAATTCAGCAGGGTCATTTCAGATTAGTGGCCCCGCACATCGCTACATCCATTCGGACGGTAACGTCTTTAGTAAGCAGCTGAATGCTAAACCGAGCGGGGAGTGACTCGGGCCGGCGAGGAACAACCGTGAAACAAATATGAGGGGAGGGATTATTCCAGCTATGAATGGCTGATGAGCAAACGCGGACAAAGCTGTTGTCGTGGGGCTGGCCGGGGAGCAGGAGCAACTTATCGCAGCTGGTTTCTGGCTGTGCTTTAATCTCCCAATCGCTCAAAAAGCTTACATCGATCCAAGGAGGTGAGCGACTCATGCCAGGAAAAGACGTTCAAAAAGGAAAATTGTTCAACATTTTCAGAACGGTGGACTAAAAAAAAAAGTTTGGCTTATTGATCGACCCTTGCCACGCTGTCCGTTTCAAGATTTTATTCACAATTCCTTCTTCTTCCTCTACCTTTGTCTATTCCTGTTCATCCTTGCCGAGCGGTTGGGGGCGTGATGCCCATCTCCAGCTGTCTTTGGACAAGATGAGAGGTCACCGGTCCGTCACAGGACAATACAGACACAAAGGACAAGCACCAATGCTTCCACATAGTCATACCTATGGGGAAAGTTAAAGAAATCAGGTGTGATTGTAGATTGTGCTGAAATAGCAGGAGAGGAACCACCCATGCACTGAAAGAACATGCAAACTCCACATGCAGAGCCCTAGACTGGGAATTGAACCTGAAATATGGAACCTTGAAGGTGAATGGATATTGTATCAAGCAACATATCAGTATTTTCAAATATTAACTTTTGAAATTTAAGTCCACACTTATCCAGCCTTATAAAAGTCACGTTCCACACTTATACAAACTTAAATCAATTAGAATTTTACAAACTGTTACAATTAGATTGAACTGCTCGCACCTCCTGAGTGACCAAACCTCACCTTTCCACACAAAGACGAGCCACACACTGGCCATGTCTTTTAGAGGAAGCATGACCTCAAGATTGACCTCCCCACGGCCTGCTGATGACCCCCCCCCCCCCCCCCCCCCAGAGGGTGACCATGCCTTTGGCCTCGAAAAGGTCAGCACTCACTGGGGTCCTGCGGGTGATGTCTCTCTCTCCGTGTTTGCATAATTTCCACAGCAACGACTTGTTTTTCAATGTGCCACTGACCAGGAGGCTGTGTTTTAAAGCTAAAGAGGAATCTACTCATTGTGTTCTTGGATAATAGGTTTAAATTGGACACTTTCAACAAGACCATCAGGCACTCTCAGGGGGTGACGCACTCAGACAGCCCTGAACTGGTGTGATCATTGCTCTTTAAAAGGAGCATAGCGTAAGTTCCAGGACGTCTGCCCCCTCTGGCAACAAGTTGAAATGACACCAGTGTTGTCCACATGCGGAAAGAGGAAAAACATCTGCCGCTGCGACTGCACGGGTCTTTTGATTAGAGGTGTAATGTCTTGAGGTAGGAAAGCTATAAATATTGAAGTTAGCCCATGTTCTCTGACTAAAGGCCCATTTATACCTCACGTAAAAGACGGATACGTGTGGAGTGTTTCATACGTTCTAACCGTCAATTTCGACCAAATTTTGACACGAAAATTGGGAGATTACGATTACGGACGAAACGGATCAATACGGAGCAATACTACCGGAAACGGTGGGGGCGCTATTGAGTTTGTACTACAAAATGTCAACAAAATCACAAAGATGGTTATAATTCTGGGCTTTAAACAATGGCGGGATTCGAGGAACGACTTGCGGAGCTTGTCCGCAACTACCCACACATATATGATGTGTCGTGTCCGGGGCACAGGGACAAACAAAAAGTTTACTTACGGAGCAAATACAACAAAATCACGTCTTGGACCATCGCCATGTTTGACGAATTATTGGCACCCAGCACTGCCACCTAGAGGAAATATTGGTTATTGCGCACCTCAACGGACGGAGGTATGAAGGAGTCAACGGATAGAACGTACGGACAGAAATACGGACGTGAAGGCCAAACGTAGGGTATGAATGGGCCTTAATGCATTGATTATGGCGGAGACTCAAAGTAGCCAGGCGAACGAGAATGCAGAACGCGTCACATCCTGGCGCACGCTCAGAGGATTCGGCCCAAATCACTGTCATGAACTGAATATCCAGCCTATAGTGGCAACTACGGTACTTAGAGAATAACTAATTTGACACGTTGGGTGATACTAAGGGAATGTATAGGAAAGAAAAATATTTGACTTCAAAACTAGCACTATGCACCTTTAAACAGGAGGTGAAGAAATACTATAATGGTAACTTAGTGCCAGACTGTAAATATAGTTATACAAATAAAACAAAAACATTCACAGTTTTTTCGAGTTTTAAAAACCAGGAATCTTTCATGAGCTCTTATGTTCTTGCAGTCAAATATAGGCCATGTTGAGGTAGGAATGTAAACTGGACTTATACCAAACTATTGCTACATTTCTGAAACAACCGCTTCTTTTCAGCTGGCCCAAAAGGAGCAATGATTATTGGAAACAGCATGACAGATATTGGTAATAAGTTTTAAATGGCTTAAAATGCTAAAGTAAACAAATCCAGCACACAGAAGGAAAGCACTTAATTGGTAAAATATTTAAAAACTATTTTATTGTTATTTTGATAATGAATTATTTTGGGGAAAGTTGCAGTCTTACATATGTATTTTTTGTTGGGAAGGTCAAAAAACAAACAGAAATTCAGAAACCAAAACTGAAGCTCGTAAAACAGACAGTTTTATATAACTGCAGGAGGATTTAAATCCTGTTTTAAATTCTTTGTGAGCAGATCTAGTTATCTGAAATCAAGGTTATTACGGATTCAATTAGTGTTTTTATTTTCCTGTCAGATGAGCAAAAATGAATAAACCTCATGGGGAATGCCAATTATTTGTCACTACAGCTTTTACATTTGCCCACATCTTCAGCTATAAATACAGTTAAAGTGATAGAAAGTTAATTTTTTGCTTATATAGGGACACTAAGCTTTAGCGATACGGAATCTGGCCTAAAAACTTTGGTGCAGTTGCCCTTTAACCTAATGTGATTTTGGCCCATTCCTGCTTACAGAACCGGTGAATCTGAGTCTGGTCTGAATACCTTTAAACTCTCCTCACCAATGCTCTATGAAATCAAGTTTGTCACTCCAAAACTTTGCCCATTTTATTAAATGCACTATTCCTTCTGGGCAAAACATTTTTCACTACACTTTGTTACCCTGTTGTGTCATCTCTCCGAGGTCGTTGCAATAAATTTCCTCCTCAAACAGCTGAAACAAGTCATTTAGGGCTGTCAATAACTGAAATACGCTATATTGTGGACAATTATTGCTCAAAGCCCTCATCCCCTCAGTCTAATAGTATGAGATGAGGAAAAAGAACATGAAAACAGTAAATATGTTGTTAATGATGCAAATCTAATGAAACTGTGAAGCTCTTTGGGTATTTCAGCTTCTAGAGAAATACGTTTGACCTTGGCTTTTAGGTGGACTGTGCGTCATGCTGCAGTGAGATATCTGGGCATGTAGCGTTCCTGCATCGCCGCACCCCTGATCTAACCATTTTGCTGCAGAGCGACATCGACGCGCATTCATCTCGAGTGTGACGGACGCAGAAACACAGCAAGCCATGCGTCATTAGAGTCGCCACACAATGACTGATCCTGGTCGAGCAGCAGGAAAATAAGCAGAAAGCGGTTATGGTCAGATGGATGAATGCTAGCAGGAGGAGAGGATTTCCAGGGTTTGTGGCTCGTACTGTAAAACGCTGCTCAGGACCCATCGCTCATGAATCTGCACTAGGCAGCCGTACAGGTGAAGGCAACTCAACAGGCCAGCTGGCCCTTGCAAGGATTAGCGGGCTTAAGTGTACCGGAGGCAAGGGAACACCAAACACGGCTCTGACAGTGAGGAGACAATGGCTCCTATAAAGCGGAGCTGACGGGGACTCACCGGGCTTTTATTGGATCAAACGCTAATGGTGAAGATGGGTTCTTGCATTGATTAAGTATTCTTGTTAAGCTCTGCAGTGGCGGCCTCAGCACTGAGGCAATAAGGTGATAAATGTGTTTTTTTTTTTAGGATAAAATGATAGTAAAAACCCACTTTGGTCGGACTGGAGGGAAGAATCGGAGGATCCGAGTGCTTCTGATGATGGACTCAGGTCTATGATCCAGGAAGATGGAGACCCAGAATCTCCTTCAGACCAATTCTGTGAAAAAAAAAAGAGAGAAAATGTTCAACAAATCAGACTTCTGTACCTTTGTGACATCGGCTTCTACACATTCTGTCAGACCAATATCAGCAGCAACGTGTTCAAGGGTCGATGTGGCATTTCTGTATCCAGAATGAATCGTAATGCATGGATTAAGTGACAATATGGAGAAATCTCCACATGTTTTTGACTGATAGGAACATGTTTTGCGAGGTTTACAGCTTTAGGTTTTGTGACATTAGGCTATGCAGAATAATTATATGGAGTCCTTCATTAGGTTAAACAGTGTTTGCACAACATGAGCTGCCAAAGTGATTTCAGCAATCACATCATGCACACAGGAGGCGTGTGGGGAAAGAGTCCAGCCCATGTTCCTGTCTTCCTGATTAACCACAAATAAAACCACGCAGAGAAGCTGTGGAGGTATTCTAATCTCAAAGACATGGAGGTCTTCACAGAGGATAAATCACCCAAAAAACACAAAAAGCTGCTCAGCAATTACATAAAGGGTCTGAATGCTTTAATAATATTAAATGTTTTCCCCACTGATTATTGAGAAGGGTTAAAGTATAATTGAAATCTAGGTTTCTTTTCAAAACTGACACTCTTTTACACAGTTGCATTGTTTTTAATTATGCCCCCTATTTCCTGCTTGTTACCGTTTGTTTGGTCAAATTAAATAACAATAATATGGATAAAACAAATATATCCTATTTAACAGATTACAATGTGTATATTTCAGGGTCACATGACTAAAGTTTTTGGAGGGATAGATGTCTCAAAAACATTGTCCTTCAGTCCATGTTTTACCCATTTCAGTCTTCAGGATCCTAATGTTGATGTCATTTTTTTCCTTTATAACAGTTTTCAATAATAATAATAATAATAATAATAATAATGTGACAGACTGGCGACCTCTCCTGGGTGTACCCCGCCTCTCGCCCATTGACAGCTGAAGACAGGCACCAGCACCCCTCACTACCCCACAAGGGATAGATGTTTTAGAAAATTGATGGATGGATAATAATAAAATATATAACTGGAGTTCATTGGTCATATTGCATTCTTGTAAGCCACTTTTAGACGGATATTTATCTTTCCTTTATACTCGCTTGTCTGACAAATTACCACGGCACAAAAACGAGACATTCAAAAGCAAACCATAACCAAGTATCCCTCCCTCATTTCATTTTATTGTTGAACACGTCCAAAAATATATGGCTGTGTGTTGGCGAATAGTTCCTTTCAGGTACTAATGTTTTAAACTACTTACATTTGTAGATTTCTTTTTTCTTACCCTGCTTATCAATGTAATTATCAGAATCAGAAATACTTTAACAATCCCAGAGGGAAATTACTTTCGTTACATGCTCCAGATATACACACATTTTTCATTCATATATATATATATATATATATATATATATATATATATATATATATATATATATATATATATATATATATATATATATATATATATATATAACTATAAATACAAGTAAAGTGAATAGTGACTTGTGCAAAACAGTGCAAAGAATGCATAAATGTCAGTTACAGAGGGGGGGTGTTAGAATCACTGAGGGAGGCGTAAAGATTGATGGCCACAGGCAATTATGGTGTGAAAAGGGGGTTTCATGACATTAAATGGGATTATTCTAAATTATGTTTTGCATTTTGGTAGTTTTGTTTAAAGTGCTGAGGCGCCGTCATTAGAAATAATCCTGAACTTGGTCTCTTCTTTCTCTGAGCCGAATTATGCAAATTTGGGCGTGAACCCTCCTCCCAGATCCTCCAGATCCTCCTTGTGCCGTTGCATCGTTGTGTGCCGGGTTTACCAGCCTTTATGCTTTCAGATGCTCTCACTCATCTGTGATGAAGAGAACAACTTTAAGCCACGTGGAGCACCTGCAGCCATTCCACTGCAGCACGGCGTCTGGCCCTCATGATCCAAATGCTGGTGCATCCTCCCAAAGAATCCCCCCACGCTGGCCCCGCCTCCCTCGGACTGAGCACAGACGCTGTGTTCAACACGACCCATGACTGATTAACCACACACCTGCTGTACGTCGCGTGCCCTCCGTTATAGTGCCTCTAAGTTATAAACAATACTTTGGCTTTTCTGACCAGAATAACAGTTGCAAACGGCACCGGTGCATGTCTGTGAAAGACAAATATGCATGTCTTGTGCTTATCACAGGATCAGAGTTGATTTCTCAAGTGTTTCTGGAGAAGAAAGGGTGAAAGGTTACCCTTTCCACACTCACCGATTTATTGTCCTGGAGTTCCCCTGCGGAATCGCACCTTTCAGAATAGCTGCCAGCTGTGGCGGGCCTTGAGTTACCTGACAAAACCGCAGATAAAACATCGCCATCAGGACGGTGGAGGCAGAGGAAATGATTCTGTTTGCAGTTTTACTGCAGGCAACGAGGCATTCGAGTGGCAGCCTCCAGCACAAGCACACACACTTAGGCGCGTTTTGTCTTTTGTGCTCGCGTGTGTGCGCTCAGATACGAGTAAAGTCGTGTAGTACTCCCAATTATGGCTGCTAATCTCTGAGCAAATAACGGCAGAAAATGGGGCAACAGAGCAGCACCTGTCTGCAGAAGCATGCCAGCTGCAAACATTGTTCTGGAGACAGAGAAGAAAAAAAAAAAGCTTCCAGTAAAGTCAGACATATTTAGTCCCACTGTAAATATTCACGGTTGCCTGAAAAGAAAACTACAATGGCCATGTTCATCCTTTTAAGGCTTCTGAGTAGCAAAAACACTTTTTACTTTGCTTTATTCCTTTTTATTTTTACAGCTCTGTTATTCTCCTGATCATTTTATGGAGAATGTTTCTGCAACAGAATGTGATTGATGTAATTCTTTCCAAATTAAGTGTGTGTTTATTTTAATGAAGCAACATTTCGGTGTAAAAATGTCTTCATGCAAAGATTTTCAGTCTGATTTATGGTATGTTTTCAAAAGGAGTGTTTTATTCGTCTGGTATAAAAAAAAGTTGCTAAACTGAGGCAGAAAAGTTTTAGGTCCAACAAGGTGATTTAGAGAGAACAAAACTTAACTTTACCACATTTTGTCATCTCACAAACAACTTTACATGCAATTTATTTGGATGTTATATCTTTGCTCAAAACAAATGTAATTGGAGGAGAAATGATGCAGGGTTTAGAATTTTGTTTATAAATCTGACTAACCTTCAAGGGGACATATGCTTAATCCATTTTTTTAGCCCTTAAATACATTTTGTTGTGCACTACGAGTTCAAAAAAGGTTTATTTAGTCTCTCCAGGTGCTGCGTAGATATCATTATATTCTGATTGGGTCATACTCTTCAAGTCGTTCAGTTTTATCAGTAATTGCTATAAAATTACTAAACAAGATCAAGGACTTCCAGTTTACCAATTGCACAAATCTGCCAGTTTTATGTGTTTTGCTGCAATTTATTAAGTCCAAGCTGCAAGCCAATGATGCTGAAGCTACAAGTGGATAAGAAGTTTGGTTGTTGGATGTTAAGCCCCACAATTCATGATTACACAATCCCACAGCATACTATAAAAACTGAAGATCTGATTCATGTGCCAACTAGAGCCCACCGCATGAACCCTGAAGTGCCTTAACCAACCAATCATGTCTCCTCCACATGGTGCAATCAACTGGTTTCCTTATATAGGACATTTTTGACCAATCTGTATAATCTGATTGAATTTGACTTTGTAAAGTGCCTTGAGATGACATGTTTCATGAATTGGCGCTATATAAATAAAATTAAATTGAATTGAAACTCTGGATGGCAATCAGAGAACAAGGATGTGAAAAGACCCAAGCCTGCCTCTGCCTAAGCCTGCTCAAATATTGTGTTGTTGCATGTTGTTCTCAAGTGCATTTAAAACTGGGATGGCTGAAAGGGGGGGCGCCCGGTTTGACACCCCTTTCTGAAACTGCACACAAACCTCCCATCAGCACACTTTTCCCATCTCAACTTGGCCATTGTAACCAATCGGTGGATTTTTATTTAAACCAGAGCCAGCAGCATTTATCAGTTACTCAGTTAAACCCGGTTGGGCAATTTGCAGAAGTGGTGACCCTGAATTACTGAGAAGCTCAATTCTTTTTATCCATAAACGAAGATGCTCTAAACAGGGTTGTAATAAAATGCAGCGTGTAAATCTAAAGAAAAAGGACCAACAGACGGATCAATCAGGCTGGAATTGTCTTCATTTTGTTGCCTTAGAAATTTTAAATGCATAAAAATGTAGACAAAAATAAAATGTTAATTATTTTCTCTGATCCAAAGGTGGGTAGAGTAGCCAAAATTGTACTCAAGTAAGAGAAGTACTATTTGAACATATTTTTACTCAAGTAAATAGTAAAAAGTTGTCTTTACACAAGAGTAAAAAAGTATTCAATAAGAAGGCTAATCAAGTACTGGGTAAATAATCATAACAGCTGATGATTTAATTTAAAAAAATTATGTAATCAGACAAAAATATAAGCTTATGTGGCAAATTCAGGTACTTTAAAGACTAAAGATACACTGAAAACACAAAAGACGAAAAACACTTTTCTAAATAATCTTTTTCAACATTAAACTTGAAAACAGTGCGTACAGCAGTTAATGTGTATATAATATGCTAGAACAGTGCGAAGTACTTACAATGACAATATTTACCGTTTATGGTATGTTCATTTGACCTCTAAATGGCTCAATGAGCTCAGCAGATAGAAAATAACATTAAAATAACAAAGCTTGTGCACAAATAAGAAGTCCTGCTTCAACATAAACTCTAGATTTTTGTCTCTCTGGTGCATCTTTGGTTAAACAAGTCTATTCTTTATGCAGGAAGTTCCTCGCAATTAGTAGAGTAGCCAGATATTTTACTGAAGAGTAGTGATACTTGAGCAATATTGACTCAAGTAAAAGTGCAGAAAAACTACTGCTAAAAGTACTTTTGTTCAAAAGGTTACTCAAGTAAATGTAACTGAGTAAATGTAACTAGTTACTACCCACCTCTGCTGTGATCTGAGGGACTTTTTTTATATTTAGCTGAGGTGAACCTTCAAATATCTGCTGTGGTTATCTCTCTGCTGCCTTATCAGCCTTTTAACAACAGACAAACTAATTGAGCGATCCGCACACTCTTGGTCTGGCATCCGTCGTCGTATGTGCTGTGATTGGTTTCAACCGTCTCCTGCTATCTGGGTCGGAGTTCCCCAGTTAATGATCCACTCCAGCGGTTTGATCTTTATTAATATGGCACATCCTGATTTCTCTGCAAACCTCTCCTCTGACCAGCCACACCTTCCGGGACAGAAGCAGTTAGAGGCTGACGGCGGCACGCCCGGGGATCAGATTGGGGGGTCTTGTGGCTCGTTAAAAGAAAGAGCCGCAAAGAGTCATAAAGGCATCGCTTGTCCTCAAGGTCGACAGCACAGAAAACACGGTGTCATTTTTCCCCCTCGAGGTCAAATGTTTTCGCCAACAGACTTGCGCACAGACACACCTGTCTGACGGCTTCCTGTCATGTCTGTGGCGGTTTCTGCTTATCAAATGATCTCCTTTGAACTGTGAGAAAGCAAAGTCGGAGCTGGAGGACTCGGCAGCAACTGAGATGTAATTAAATGATCATGTTTTATTAGTCAAAACTGACAGCTTTGAAGCTGGAAGGACTCAATTTTCAGACATTACCAAATGTTATAGCAGAATTATATCTAATCCTGCCTTCACATTGTTTGGTTTCTCTTTAATTTTTCCACTCGTTGTCCAGCAGGCAGAATAAACCTTTAACACTAATACTTGTTTTCTCCCTGTCCTGCCTATATTTACCTGCTGAAATCCACTCTGGGTCGTCATATGGTGACATCAGGTCAGACCATTCTTGGACCGGGGAGAATGCCTCCTCCAAACCGGTGGCTGGCACTGGCCGGTCCAGGAGGAGCAGCTGGACACGGGACAAGGAGCCCAGATTCCCAGAGTCGCAACCCACAGTCAGGGCTGCGAGGCCAGGAGACAGCTCTACAAGAGGTGATAAGAAGAAGTGAAACTGAAAAATACACATTTTAATCTTTAGGTAGTTGAAAGAAAGTTCCCGTATGTGTATTTTACACACAGAGACGTTATTACTGCTGAGACTGTAAGAATGGATGAACAGATAGATTAATATATGAATGGATAGAATGGCCAGACGGAAGTATGGATGGATGGATACAATCTTACTCAAACTCGGCTGATTAGCAGCAGGTAAGGTTTGTTCTAAATGGAGGATAACCTCAGGCTTTTAGGTAAAAAATGGCAAAAAAAAAACACGAGTGACACAAACCTGCAGCTCAAACGTCAACATAGTAATTTGGTGGAAATCCATTCTACGATTTTCTCGGGAATATGTCCCATCCAACTCAATTATGTTCCAGTTACAAGTTGTTGTCACAAAGAAAGTGTTAGAAAGTGCTTAGTTTGGAGAATCAACAGCAATGTTGCATTTATAAACGGCCATCAACCAGAAATAACATACTGACTGCTCATAAATGCTCTACACAAGCCCACTTTCAGACAATTTGAGCCAAATTCTTAAATCATTGTAATGTCGAACAGAACCGCAAACTTCCACAATGCCGGGTGAACCAATCCCTCGATCACGCCCCCCCCCTCTACCCCGAGGCTCCAAAGATCTCGCCGTCACACCCAATTAAAAGAGGATCAGTGACACCGTGGCTCCTTGCCCATGCAAATCCCAGGTTCATGCTGGCTGGGTGTGGAGCTGCCCTTGCAATCTGCGGGGATTTCACAGAACACGCTCTGCTGAAAGTGCTTCCGCTGTGCAAACGCACACACACACCTTCCAGAATCATTCAAGAAAGCCCTGCACATCAAAAGAGGAAAGTTTTTCATTTTGCCTGACTGGGGTCTGCTGCGTTATATTGCTCCTACGCACAGCAGCGTTCTGGTCCCGGGTGTTTTCATTTGGGAAGTCGAACCCGTAAAGTAATCCCTAAGGTGAGGAAAAAGGAACCGCTGCTCCTGCTGATAAACGAAGGAGTCGTTGGGAGGAAATCCCAGGGATAACTCAGGCTGTAACATAATTTGGCAAGACACGCTTTCAGTTAGGCCGGGAATTAACCTGGCCTGGAAAACAATTACCCAACACTTTAACAGATCAATAAGTAATCCAGTATTTAAGTAATGCACAAGCATGCTACCACCCACCTAGACTCATGGCGTCATCCCTCGTTTCTGTATGATTTCCTTTAAAAACCAAGACTTTCCTTCACTTTTTTTAAAATTGTGTTTGTTTCTTCAGACTTTATGGAACTTTAAGAGTTTTCTTTTGTAGTATTTTCACTCAGTCAATTACCATCGCTGGTATAAATTATAAATTCCTCTTCAATTGTACCACTGCAGAGCTTGGAGATTTTATTTAATAGACTAACCCAAAGTGCTGTTTATGTAATAAATCAAAATAGAAGCCAATAAAAAGGGTAGTATTCAGGTGTTTTTATATTCCTTGAGTCAATACTTTTCAGCTCTAAGTCTTTTTATAGTTTGTCTCTTAGTTTCCCACAGCTAGACATTCATATTTTTGCCAATTCTCCTTTAGAAAATAGCTCCAGCTTGATCTGATTGGACAGAGAAAAACAGAGCATCATTTTCAAAAGCCTACCCTGAACTCTCAGTTGCATTTAGGTCTGGACTTTGACTAGGCCCTTCTGTCACAAGAATTTACTTTAATCTAAACCGTAAATGGTTGTATGTTTAGGATTGTCCTGTATTCAGCTCCATCCACCTTCCTCTGAGCTCCAATCGCTTTTCCTGACCATGCCCACAGCATTATGGTGCCAAGACCATGTTTCACAGTGGGGATGCCATGTTCAAGGTGGTGGGAAATGTTAGTTTGCTCACAAATAGTGTTGGACATAGAGGCCCAAAGGTTCAACTGACTTGAGCACCTTTAAATTTTAAACAGAACTTATTTCGTCTTTTGACTTTCTTCAGCCACGTCAAGGACTAGGGGCTCCTTAGATGGGTCGTGCCCGCTAACCACTGCTCCACCAAAGCACGGCCGTTTGCCAATTTCTTACCATTTTAGAAATATGCAATGCTTTTTGTTGGTTTATCAAATAAAATCACAACTCATGGTTTGTTGCTGTGATAAGACAAAATGTGTAAAAGTTCAGGAAGCTGGTGAAGATTCTCAGTCATCCAGGTCATGGTCATTCCAAAAAAAAAAAAGGAAAAAACAAAGATACTGGACTTGTTTTTCGTAGTTGAAGACGTTTCGCTTCCTCTCCCGGAAGCTTTCTCAATTCAAAAAGTCTGGAGTAATAATGAGTAACAAGCTTTATACTACTGCCCAAACAAAGGCCTTGTAACTGCTTAGATAACATGCAAATTCAACCGAAACAGGTCCACCCCTTAGCATGTCCCGACTAAAACAGAAGGGAAGCACAAGGAAAAGAAACACACCAAAGATGCCCTCCAAACCTGTGGGTACCCTAACTGGGCTTTTGTCAAATCAGCAAGAAAATCCAAAAGACCCGCTGCAGAACATAATGGTGAGAAGAATAAACGCAAAAAACATTGTCATCCCATATGTTGCTGGAGTCTCTGAAAAACTCAAGGAGGATTTTCTCCAAACACAAAATCCCAGTACATTTCAAACCAAACAGGACCCTCAGACAGAGGCTGGTGCATCCCAAGGACAAAACCCCCAAACCTAAGATGAGCGGAGTGGTGTATGCAGTTCAGTGCAGTGAGGAATGTTCTGATCTTTATATTGGAGAAACAAACAACCTCTCCACAGACGCATGGCTCAACACAGGAGAGCTACCTCCTCAGGTCAAGACTCTGCTGTCCACTCACACTTTAAGGACAAAGGACACTCTTTTGAGGACCAAAGTGTTCACATTTTGGACAAAGAAGACAGATGGTTTGAAAGGGGAGTGAAGGAAGCCATCTACGTTAAGAGAGAAAACACAACCTTAAACAGAGGAGGAGGCCTTAGGTTCCAACTCTCAAAAACTTACAACACAGCTATAGGATTAATTCCAGCCAACAATCCCCTTAACTCTCATCCTCATATGGGTGATCAAAACATCGTTCCTTTAAGCCAAGCCAATAACAACCCCCCGTTACAGAGGAGTGGACCAGTTTTGGTCCAATCTGCTGGCTTAATGTCTTTAACGACCGCCCATTACTAAGGGGTGGACCTGTTTCTATTGAATTTGCATGTTATCTAAGTCATTACAAGGCTTTTGTTTGGCAGTGGTATAAAGCTTGTTACTCCACATCACTCCAGACTTTTTGAATTGAGAAAGCTTCCTGGAGAGGAAGCGAAACGTCTTCAACTACGAAAAACAAGTCCAGTATCTTTGTTTTTTACTTTTTAAAAAAAAAAAAAAAGTTCAGGAAGCATCAGTTTTTTTTTCTGCCCCTAAGATAATTCAGGCTGTAACATGACACACAACTGAGCAAAAAAATTAAAATAAAAATTAAGCACCTTGCTTCCAGTGGCCTTTGACAAAGACAGCTTGTTCCAACTTCTTTAGCTCCAATACATAAAAACCCAAAGCTGTAGTTCCTCGTTTCCTGACAAACGGCACCACCAGCAAACTAAATTATTTTTAAAAACTCAGCACTGAAGATCTAGACCCATAATACATAAACAGCTACTTGCTCGCTGAAGCTTCAAATCCACCACATCCTACACCAATTTAAATTAAGCTCTACATCGGTGTGATAAAAATCTGGGCATTAATCTGCTTTTAGAAGAGCTTCTGGCCGCAAACCAGAGCAGATTTTTATCTCCTTGGTTGCTGTGGCAGCGGCCGCCCTGATCCCTCCACGTCCTCGGGGCCAAAGGTCTCCGGGGTCGTACAGAGGTTCGGGTCAGGCGAGCAGGTTAAACACCTTGTCAGGGATTAGCAGGCTCTGAGGGAGGTGCAGGAAGTCTTCATTGGCTAATATCTTTCTCTGCAGACAACTGAAGCACCTCCAGGACACACACACAGACAATCCAACGCCGGCAGAAACACTTACACGTCACATTAAGGCCGCCTTTGTGGCGCAGATACAATGAGCCGACAGTAAGAGATCAGATAAACGCATCTCTGTCTGCAAAGAGGTGCAGACCACAGAGGAAGGAGGGATTAGGAAATGTAGACATCACTTGGAGCCACTTAAAACGGGAGAAACATCGATCATAAACAATACCGACTCAAACTTGTGTTACACAACGACAAAAAAAAAAACAATTATCTCAGTGTTTGGTCGAAGCTGAGGTCCAGTTTGCCTTTAACGATCTTTATGTTATATGTTTGTGATGCTGGGTCAGAAAAAGGAACTTTTTGTCTTTCAATCAACTAGCTGGTAGGGCTGGGTGATAAATCAATTTAATCGATTAATTCAAATTTACAATTCTTTAAGATTTCATTTTTTGGAAAATCTGGATTTTATTTTGCCAATACACTCATTGGGTTTCCATGAAGAGAACAGCATGTGATGCTGAATATATGTTTAGGCAAAATTATTGTCAAAATATTGTTAAGTGGAAACTTTTTTTTACCATAATACGAGGTACTTCATTTACTTATTTACTTTTTTTTAACTTAGTTTGAAGTTCACAAGTGCAGTGAAGCCTGTTCTTAGCTCAATGTGTAATACAACTAGCAGCAAATGTTTTGTTATATTTTCATTGTTTATAATGGCACGGCTGCCATCTTGTTTTACAAGCATGTTTCACAGCTTGTTTTTAGTTGCACTTTGAATTCAGGTCAACACCCTGATGAAATGCTTGACATGAAAAGCAAGGTTTTAAAATAATTTCTTTTATTTCTTTTTATGAAACAAAAATGAGGAAAAAAAATCGATTAATCGGATTTGGTATGATAAAATCGGAGATTTATTTTTTAATCCATATCGCCCAGCCCTACTAGCTGGTGAGACTTTGTGCTCCCCTCGCCTCTTCTCTCTTCAGTTTACTGATTTATGGAGATCAACTTAATTTCATGGAAGGTTTCCAGGAATAAATTATGTCAAAAAGGCTCATATTTCTATGCCATGTTATTTAGGAACAAGCTCATTAAACTGCAATGGAAACTGATTATCTGGTGGTTTAGATACAAATCGGGTAAAAGAGAATGCTTCTCCAAGCACAATAAATCCAAATTGCTGTATGAGCATGTACCGATATCGTCATATATCTAAAATGACTTAAAATTAGCTGTTAGTTGTGTCCCCTTACCTGTGAGAGGTGAACGGGGCGAGTCTGAGGAGTCGGACGGCCGCTCCACAGACGAACAAGAGGCTGAAAGAGGAGCAACGACGTCCAACTCATCAAACATCTGAGACTGACTGCAGCTGATCCCAGAGCAGCCTGAAGCTGCTGAGAAACCTGCACAAACAGAGGGAGACATTATGTGACACAGGTCGTTCTAACCACTGAGCTATATTATACACTAGAGTGCTGAGTTTGCCGAAAAACTGAAGTCACTGGCCGCCATCTTGCTACTCCCTACTCTCACAGAATCCCATAGGATTTGGTTGCAACAACAAGCAGTTTTCTGGCTGTGTGAAAACGTTTCATAGGTAATTCTACAGTCAGTGGATGTACTAACACTATCAACTACTAGGAAATTAGGTGCTGAAATATTTTACATGTCATATTAAATTATATATATATATATATATATATATATATATATATATATATATATATATATATATATATATATATATATATATATATATTTTATATGAATAACATGTAAAAAATTTCAGCACCTAATTTCCTAGTATGCAACGCGGATCCCAAGCCCTGGTGTGTGTGTGTGTGTATATATATATATATATATATATATATATATATATATATATATATATATATATATATATTTAAATAAATAAAATGCAAAAAATTTCAGCACATGACTTTCTCAGTACTTGATAGTTTTAGAACATAAAACTATATGGCATTTGACATTTTAAAAGTTTTAAGCCCCCCCCGAACATGAAAAAAATCATCGTTATTCGATGCTGTAGCGCACATATTCCCTAGTTACTGGAGGAAAATAGGGAGTACCAATATGGCGGCTGGTGGCTGCAAAGCGACTATCAGCAAGCGATTAGCACTCCAGTGTATAATATAGCTCAGTGGTTCTAACGCAGACGGCTTCGATTTGCACTAAATAAAAATGATGTTTTTGCAGTTATTTAACAATAAACACGATTATAGGGATGACGTTTTTAATAATTAAGATTTCACAGATTACTGATGAATAAAGATTCCTGGGAAATATCAGTGAGAGGAAATGTCAGAAGCATAAATGCGCCTAAAAAACAAAATAGCCTCATGGCAACAGTGCTTCAGGCCGCATAACTTTACACCTGACTGAAAGGAAAAGTTACAAACTTTTTCAAGCTATTCTCTCCCCGTCTGGTTGTGAAAGCAGAGGATTAGTTTGTGAAATAGCACTCGGAGGTGTGCGTTGCGCTGCACTATGAGAGACTCGTTGGGGCTTTTCACACATTGGATATGCAGAACAGCTCGCTCCGGACAAAAGGATAATATATACAGAGCCCCTAAAAGGAAAGGCAAACACGGCTCCTTGGGGTCTGCACACAGGGACAGCTACGACGTGCATGAAGCCAGCTTCACCCGGTGGAGGATGCGAGCGGCGTTGTGCTCTCCAGCGACTCGCCGCTCCACTCAGACAGACAATGCAGGGACTTGACTTGACTCTTCAAAGCGTATTGCTGCCGTCAGCTGGGCTGTCAGTCTCAGGCGACCAGGGTTGAGCCGAGTCTTGGTGAGTTTTTTCGGGGAGGTTAAGGGGGTTGGTTTTGAAGGACAACGGCCTCCTCTGTGTGCCTGCAGACCTCTCTTTGCCAGGCTGAAAGGCCCTGAGAGGAGAGGGCCGGGCCGTGCCAGGACTGTCCCCTGGTTCATTGTTGGAGAAAGTCAAACTGTGGAGGTTGGTGTTCAAAACGGGTCAGTTTGGGGTCGGAATAAGACTGCCCGAGAAATCTGAGAAAACCATGACGGACGACGTGTTGTACACCCAAACCCAACCCGTAAAATAACCCACAATAAGTTTTTTTGTATTTTTCATTTAAAAAAAAACGCACGGATGGAGAGGAGAAGTAAGTGATGGATTGATCAATGGTGGGCAAATGGAAGAATGAAAGGATAGAGGGACAGAAAAACAACTGGAGGGACAGACAGAAGAACACATTTTTGGATGAGCATGTGGATGGACGAATGGATGGATAAACAGGAAAAAAAGATGGACTTGTGTATAAACTGATGAATGTTAAATGAACAGATTGGTGGACAGAAGGACAGCGGGGTGGAAGTAGACAAGGTGGGATGGATTCAATTCAATTCAATTTTATTTCTATAGTGCCGATTCATGAAACATGTCATCTCAAAGCACTTTACAAAGTACAATTCAATCATATTATACAGATTGGTCAAAAATGTCCTATATAAGGGAACCAGTTGATTGCATCAAGTCCCGACAAGCAGCATTCACTCCTGGAGAACCGTAGAGCCACAGGGAGAGTCGTCTGCATTGTACATGGCTTTGCAGCAATCCCTCATATTGAGCAAGCATGAGGCGACAGTGGAGAGGAAAACTCCCCTTTAACAGGAAGGA
>NC_046377.1:18290515-18319234 GCF_011125445.2 Fundulus heteroclitus
GGTTAATTTGCACATTCATAGAGAGCCTAATGAGACTAAACTATGGGCAGGAGAAGAAGGTAACAAGGTCCACTGCAATTTTCACAGACACACAAAGGGATGAAAAAGATGGAAAAGGTTCAGTATTGGGTATAATATGCACCGCTCCTGTCAATTTAGATTTCTCTTTACCACATACACAGCATTGCTGCTAAAGCCTCCTTTAAAAAATGTGTGAAATGTGGGGAGATGTGTTATTGTTAGAGACAATTAGGCCAATGCACAAACATGCATTATGCTTGTTATTGATTACTGATTTACTAAAAATCAATAAAAAGGCCACATTCTTACCCTCCCAATTTGTTGTACCTTTAACCTGAAAATTATCACTTGATTTAGGGTGATTATTTGATTTAATAATCAATAAATTCAACAATTCACATTTTATACAGTTGCATCAAATGTATTTTTCCAGTATTTTTCTTTCTGTAGTCATTTCCTTAAATGTGTTAATGTGTTTTAATCATGGTTTATATTGTAATTTTATATACATTTAAAAATGTAAGACTTTTCTACTTTACTTATATTTCACTCTGGATAACTTTGACATTTCCTTTTTTTACTAATACGTTTTTTTCTAGATCCAAGTAAGAAACAGGAAAAAATAAGCAAAATGATCAAGACAATATTTGGGAAAACCTTAGATCTTCTGTGAAAAAGTTCTTTCAGAGATTAAAAGAAAAGCAAGGCTGCTTGGAGAAAAAAAAAGTAAAACTTTTGCATGAAAGTATTTATTTAACTTTCAGTAAACAGACCTTTGATTACTGCAATCAGACTGTTAAACTGTTCAAACAACAGTGATGCAAAAGATCCCAGCTCAGATCTTTACCTTGCTTGGAGACTAAGAAAACAGCTATCTTGATTACTTTATAATGCTATATATATATATATATATATATATATATATATATATAACCCAAAGATGAAGAAAACCTCTCATAACTCTTGTATAGTGATGGAATTTTGACCACAGCTGTGTGACAATTTATTTTACTCCTGAATGAACTATTGAAGGACTTAGAAGATATATCTCAATTTGAAAAATGCCAGGTAATTCCAACCAAACTTTGACCACTGGTGTTATAGCTTCAAATCCACAGTATATAAAAAAAATAATCTGCTGTAAGATGAACTCATGCTTGTTGTTCTGATTTTACAATGCTTATTTACAAAAATAAAAAAAAACAACAACAACTTCAAGCTCTTCCGGTGCAGTGTGTCTTTAATTCTTAGTTTATATATATATATATATATATATATATATATATATATATATATATATATATATATATATAAACCTTTGTGTGAATCTGGTTGCTTCAGTTTGTGTTCACTTTGCTGCTTGTGTATCTACATTTCCTCACTGTGGGAAAAGCAAGAGTATTCTATTCTATTTTATTTTATTCAATTGTTCTGCGGTTCTTAAGATGCTGTTTCTAAAATGCCCTGTAGATGGCTGCCCAACAGAAAAAAACTGATGTGGCGGATTCATTGAAGCAGAAAAAGTCCAGTTTTTCATAAGGTGGAACACAATCAGAACAACAAAATACAATAACTGTAAACCACTGATTCCTGTCTAATTTAAGGCTATTAAATTTAGCAATTAATTAACTAGGAAACTTGAAGCATGAGGGGAAAAAAAACTATATAAAATGAGTGATAAAATGAGATCTAGAGCTAACAACGTTCCTCTCTGAATAGTGAGCCTCAGAGCACTACGTCAGGATGAATAAGCACCAAAACTGAATCAGATCTCATAATTAACAGATGAGACACCACTGACTCGGATAATCTGGATTTATCTCTGGACTTGATATGCACAAAGTCTTTATAAAGTTTGTGAGATCCAGAAAGCAATTCTTAGAAGAGACTGCAAGATTTCCAGTCGCAGCAAACACCGAACAAGCTTAGCTCCTTTAATCTTTCATCCAATTTAGGGGGATAAGGGCCCGACTGCAGCGTGGCGGACTGAAGCAGGGCATCTGACATGAAAATGGAGAGTAAACAGAGATGGGGGTGGAAAAAACGCAAGAGAATAAATAGATGACAGAGAGTGAAAAGGTAACAGGCCCCTAATGGAGTGGGTGTCCATTATTACTCTCCTGCTGAGAGGAGCTGAAGCGCTGAGAAGATGAAAACAGTGAAAGAGGGCAATGTGCAGGGGGGAGGGGGGGGGGGGGGGGGTTCGAAGTGACTGTTGTCACAGGAAGTAAATACATCCAAATATATTCACACGTATAGCTTATCCAACACCAACACATCTATTTCATGCTTTAAACAACAACTTGATTTATCTAAATAAACTGTGTTTATACTTAATAAAAGGCTTGATTTAGCAAATAGCAAAGATGGTCTGAGGAACACTTTCAGCTTGTTGAAGAAGATTAAGCTAAACCTGTGATTTCTATGGTTCAGATATTCCCGTTATAATTAGGGACTTGGATAAAAGTACGTAAAAATTAGCAAACATATATCACACAGTGTACATTTATTCTCGTTCCCAGAATACGGGTCAAGAGCTCAATGTGGGGTTTTGATGGCTTATCTTTGGGCTAATTGTTCCAGGACATGAAAGCAGACATTTTAAAACAATAAAAGCATCATTAATGTTGTTGGGATAGTTTGCTTTAGCGATGTGCAAACTGAAAACAGCGATAATTTGGGTCCTACGTCTCTGCCACAATTAATTTCTTAGACCAAAGTGGAAAGGAGTTTGGGAACCTCTTGCTTGTATCGTCTGAACTGGGTTCTCATTCTGAAAAACATAATTCTTATGATGAAATCTTGTAAATCTGACTTTTTTCACAGGTTTCTCACAAGCCCCAAACTTCAAAATCCCCATGACTTCTCTCTGCATACGAAGTGCCAATAACTTCAGTAATAAACTGTTCAGTTGTCCTTCTGACAGCTTTTATTACAGAAAATCATTCAATCATATAATGTCCAACTTCTACCTGTAAATATTTCTACAGTGTATAACATGCAGAGGAATATTCTGTATTGTTCGGTATTGTACTGCAAAGCTGGATTTTCACCGAACCAAGAGGATAAAATAAACCAGAACAGGGTCAGAATTGTGGGTCGGAGAGATAAAGGTCCGATAAAGTTTCTGTTAATGGTTTATTTTCACTTCTGACAGTTTGGACCTCATTAAATCAGGGCCTAATTCTGCGGCCCATCTACGGTGACAGTCAATAAATTAGAATATGTGCACCGATGAGACTCGTTTGTCAGTTTAAAAGTGTATTTTGAAATTAACCCTTAACAACCTATAACAACCTTTACGCAGGCATTAAACATACCTTTCACTAAGCCCACATTTCAGGATTAAACATTATCATTATAATTTTTTTGTCTAATGTCATAGTCTACCTTAAAATGTAATCTTTGCATTACAGAAATAAAGCACCTGTCAATAGTATAATTTATTAAATAAGACTGTTTGTGAACATGGTCCTTTGATATTTTCTGTTTAGCTAGTCTTGCTAATATTGACTAGAATAGATCTGAACACAACTGTCCAGCTGCTTAACTGATGTGCAACTACAAAACAATTGATGGTTGTTGGATATCGGCCTGAAATCTAAACTTTACAACTTTCACGGCAAAATGAAATACAGCAATAATGCTTTAATTTCAAGGTTTAAAATGCTAAGATATACTGCACAGAGCTCAAAGTAAGGTTGCATGTCATTTGGTCCAGAAAACCAGAATTTCTCTGTAGCAGGAAAGACAAACTGGAACAAAGCTTGACATCTGAAATCTGGCTAGTATTGATGGAGTTTCCTCCCCAGGTCCAACCCTCAACATCCAATGCGGTTGCCATGCATATCAAAAAGTAGCCAAAGTTAAAGCAATAACCAGTTAATTTGCATATTTTGCAGCTGTATCTCATTAAACCAGGGGCACAAAGTCCTGACAACAGAGCTAAGCCCCTTCAAAGAGCTACAAACCTAGACAGGCTTTTAGGGACTGCCTAACACAGATGCTGATAAAGAAGGGGCTAAACTCAAATGTAAAAGACTTCTTAGGAGTTATACAACTAAACAAGTACTTTAACTTTTATATTTTCCTTACTTTATGATTTAACTGAAGAATACCTAAACAAAGACCCACTCCCTTCGGATCTACATGTAATCCTGGTTTGGGGAGAGCCAGACATCCATGATGTTGAGTGTCATACATTCCTAATAAAGGCAGATATAAAAAAAACAACAATTGCCTCGACACCAAATCATCTGAAAACACAAATTTAATAACTTCCTCAGGTGTCATTAGTTCTCCGTAGCAACCGGTTCAGGAACACTTACGACATCATCATAGATATTACACTACATAGAAATTAAAAACTAAGTTAGCAGAAAGGACCAAAGGAAAGGGCAACATCCTCATTAAATCATGAGAATTAAAAAGCTTATGCTTTTAGTCTTTAAATATTTTTAACAATATAAAACTGCCTAGTGTTGTGTTTGGGTTAAGAAACACAAACAAAATCATTTAAATTATTATCTTTCATATCCATTTCAGTCATGTAGGGAGAAACAAGGACAGTAATGGCATTTCTAAATAGAAGAATTGTTGCAGTATTTTTAAATGTCTCGATGGCATTTTATAAATGCTAATTTTTAACGAGTATTTTGACCTAAACTCCACCTGAATGTTTACATCTCCATCAGGGAATAAATAACCTGCGGAGTTTAACGCTTATACAACAAAAAGGAGAAATCATCCCGGTTCTGTATTTTTCATCAGTCTTATAAACTCGTGGTAAGAAAGGATTTGGATGATTTTCTGCAATAACTAGTTTTATTTGAACTTAAATCATCACACATTTTGACCTGTGGCTTTCCTCCTATTAAAACTTAAAATATAAAGGAGGGCATGTGTTTCTTCATAAAACTAAACTATGTACACTGCTTTAACATCCAGAAATAAAGCAAAGCTACGATTGTCTTTTCTAGTGTTTTGCCTGAAAACACAATCGAGCAGCCGAATGGGATTATGCACAATAACCCTTTCTGCTGCTGAAAGGGGAAACACCTGTGATGACACATCAGTGCCATCCAGATGCTCTTATCTTTCAAGCCAGCAGACGAGGGTTTGGAGGGTTTTGGAGGGTTTGGCATTACTGAGTTTAGGGAGGCTCGTTGCACCTCATATCCCATAGTTTTTCCCCCATCTCATCCCAGATGGATGTAATCGCTCTCATTGTAAGGCTGAATGGAGCTCCTGTGATGCAAGAGTGCTTTCTCACATATGTGTAATAGGAGACCATCAGGTAGCCAGAAGAAGGATTGTGGACAAAAGCCGAGCCGAGCTCTGAAGCCATCTATTTTTTATTTATTTTGCATTGCAAGCTGGGAGCTTTTTTAACAAAGTGACTCCTTTTTACTGCTATAGGAGTAGAGAGATGCCTAAAATTGATTCTGCAGTACAGGTTTTGTGCACAGATACAGACATTTCCTCGAATGTGGCCACTGTGGGCGCCTGCAGAGTTGAGGCAAATGAACACCAATACGGCTCAGTTAAATATAGCTCGCCTGTCATCTTAGCTTTCCTCCCATCATTTAGGATTTGCCATGGTGGGTGCACCCAGGGGTGGCTGTCGGTTCAGTTTTACACACTCAGCTCAGTGGTGAATCATACATATCTCCAACAAACACACAAGCATTTACAGTGAAAGCTCTTGCCTGCGCTCCACAGCCACATAAACAAGCTCCTTGACATCTGACAGAGGTCGCCAGTATCATGTTGTCGTCTTGTTCGCAAGAGAGAAACAAACATTATCCTCAACAGAAGCTTTTTAAACTGTTTAGTGATCCAATCACCATGACTGGCTTAAAACCTTTTTTTTATACCCTATTCTTTTAAAAGCCCATCTATCCATTTTCATCAGCCTCTCCAAGCTACGTCACATTACTCCTTCTCCAGCTTCTTCTGGGGGATCTCACACTATTCTCAGGGCAGAAAAGAAACATAGCGCCCGCAGTGAATTTGTGAGTCTGCCCTGAGGTGTTCTTTGAGTGCGATAGCCTGGAAAACCTCAGGCACCCAGGAGGCATCTTGATCAGGAGCCTGAACAACTTGGATGACTTCTTTTGAAGCAGAGCAGTGGCTTTACTTCATTGATGGAGGTTCTTATCTCTAAAGCAGAGCCTGGCCACCCAACGGAAATGCCTCATTTCTGCTGCTGTATCTGGGATCGCTCTCGTTCTGTCATCATACATATCATGACTATGGGTGAGGATCAGACAGACATGTAAATCATTTCTGCTCAGCTCTTTCTTTATAGCACGCTGGAGCATCTCCAACATCCCTGCAGTTGAGGTCCCCATCCATCTATCCATCTCCTGCTCCATCCTTTCATTAAGCAAGAACTTGCCTCCACCAGAGGCGGAGACTGACCCAAGAAGAAGCGCCGCAGCCTTAGACTCAAAGCAGCAAAGTCTCATCCTAGCTGTAAAACGCATGCTGAAGGGTCGTGGCTTATTCACTCCTGTAGAAATGGTTCAGAAATACTGACATCTGAGTGTGGAACGTTCTTAACATCATTTTGGACAAAATAAGGGGAGTTGGGTCCAATTTGGACCATTACACAATTTTACAGTGGTCCAACCTTTAAATAAATTTTTTTCCATCTTATTTTATGTGATGATTTTCACAAAAAAAAGTCAAATCAAATGAGAAAAATACATAAAAAAACAGAGAATAATGTATTTGTCAATAGGGGAACAATAAGCCGTACACTCCATAGAGCCAGGCTTTAGAGAGTGTCCAGAAAAAGAAAATGTCATTAAAAATAAGATGGCCTGTTTTGAGTTTGCCAAATGGCACGTGGGCAGCCCCTTAGATGTATGAAAGGAAGGTGCTCTAGTCAGATGAGACTAAAACTGAACTTTTCAGCCACCAGGAAAACGCTATCCCGTCACTCCAAGATCACCATCCCTGCAGGGAAACATGGTGGTGGCAGCATCAGGCTGTGGGGATGTTTTCAGCAGCAGGGGATGGCCAACTGCTCCGTGTCGAGGGAGAGATGGATGGAGCTAAGAGCAGATATATTCTTGAGCAGGACCGGTGTCACTCTGCCTGTGGTTTCAGAACTTGCAGCAGGACAATGACCTGAAGCATCCTGCTAAAGCAACACTGAAACTACGGTGACTGTATCCTGACCAAAAATAACGCAAGCTTTCTGAAACATGAGCTCCTGCAGACAGGACTCTGAAGGGATTATAGATCCCCGGAGGGAGGAGAAGTCTTTAATTATGTCAGTGAAGCCTTTTCCCCACTCTGCACACCTGATGATGGTCACTCTGCACACCTGATGATGGTCACTCTGCACACCTGATGAGTGCACCGGTCCAAGCAGACTCTCTCCCAGCCGCTGGACTGACGGCGACCGCCACACAACTTAAACGCCCCCATCAAACAACCTTCTTTTCATCAGAACGGTTCACATAAGAGGCTGTGTCTGGGCTGAGAAAATGAACTCAGGATAAAACTGTTAAAATGTTGTTTTAATTGGCCAAATTGTGAGTCTTTATCTGTTTTGATCTATCTTGATAAATGGTTCATGGCCTGTAGCTGGGCAGCGCTTAATGAAATCTCTTTACACTACATTCAGTCGATCATACGCTGATGGTGGTGAGCTACATTGGAGCTACAGCTGCCCTGAGGCAGAGTCAAGGACCGCAGTACTTCTGATTATCAAAATGTAAAATATACAGAAATAAAATGTAGCTCTTCAGTAGATAGTTTATGTGCATCAGTCTATGGCAGCAGCAGCAGCAGCATTCTCCAATGGGAGAGCGATAAATTGTAAATCTAAAAATGTGATGGCTGATTGTGTCATGCTATGGAAACAAAACTTTTCCATCTTAAATGCTAACCACTTGGTGCTACTTCGTTAACCGGTGCAGCGGCGACACGTCCAGGTGCAGTTCCCTCACCTTTCGCTTGCATCATGCCAGAAATTAATCATTAACTTACAGCATTTTATTGGTCAGTAAACCTTTAAAGCGACTGGAGCACACGGGGATGGTTTGAGGACGTGTCTTTGGGAAGATTTAGCGCAGTCTGACGTTTCTTTTCAAACTACATTTACTCTGTTAACCTATAGCGTTAGCTGTAATATAACGATTGCAAGCGGAAATAAATCCGGGTTGTGTGCGCTTGAACGTCCGAACAGAAGAAAAATAAACATTCGGTAGCTGACTTTTTTTCATAACATCTATGGCAGCATCGTTAATCATGGTCGGGGACCACAGGCTAAGATAAAATGATACACTGTTGAGTGTAAAAATCGTTTACCGTGTATTCCTGTACTGTAAATTAGTTGTGTGATCAGGGGAGAGCTGGTATGTATATGTGCTGGGTGAAGTGTCTTGCCAATGAGACGGTGGGAGAGGGGGTTTGAACCGGCAGCTCACCGGTTACAGGACAAACTCCTAGCTCCTGCACTCCAATCAGTCCATGTGATTACTAGTTAACACAACATTAAGATCAATTGTCCAAAAGGTTATAGTTTTCTAAAACAGCACATTGTTTTTGAGATTTTATTAAATGTTTTACTTTCCCTTTTGCTTTGCATTGCAAACTGGTAGTTTAAACACATTGAGACTGTAAACCTTTAAAGCTAATTTGGCCTTCAAATCAAGCCGTGGTTCTAAAACATAAATATTCACACTGAACTGTGACATCATTGCATAATGTTGTTGGTTTCAGTTTATTCTTATTAACCTTTCAACAATTTTCTAACTGTACCTCTTCAGTTTTCCTTATATTTTCATTTTACTTTGCAGTCGAGTTGAATGTTTTAACCTATTATAACCTATAAAATCTGCTGAATCAGCATTCTGCAGATTTTCTTATGGAAAATTAAATGGTCAATGATTAAGAGATACCTTGGTATAACTGTGAAACATTGGTTGAAACATAATTATTTGATGTTCATGTGATAATTTAGGCCTAAGGACAAACAGTACAGGTCTGGGTTCCTAACCCCGTAAATCCACATCCTCCGATTCTGTACGTGTCCATTCTGTTCCAGACCGCCTCCACGAGTCCATGAAAAGCGACGCCTACAACATCCAATCTCCGTCTAGCTCCGCTCCAAAGGAGAGCATGTACGATCATCGTCATTACAAGCAGGATGCAAATCTATTTGGAGAAGATTACCAAGACAAAGCTGCTTCTTTACTTGGTGCAAAAAGAGTGCTTTGCATCTCATATTTAAATAAAACAGTTAATCTTATCCTGAATAATTAAAAAAATATATTTTCAGGTTAATCTCTGTTTACAACATTTAATTTTGACAAGCTAGACGTTGTTGACGTTCTTTTTCCTGTTTGCTATGATTGCAGTTGTGAAGCTTGACCCGGCTGGAGCCCGGCGGACCGGAACAGAGCAGAAAATTGGCCTTTTTCTGTATTTTGGTGAACGATGGAGAGCGGGTCTGATGATGGTGACGTTTGGAGTAGTCACAGAGAATGTGGAACCTTTCTCGTTTATTCAAATCACAACGTAGTTACTCCGTCGGTCAGACGTGTGCGTATGTGAACGGAACGGAGGATGGAGTCTGGGGGTTAGAGCTTGACTTGGAAAAAATAAATTGTGAACATCTCTGCTTTTGTGACATATAACTGAACTGAATTAGAGTTCAGAATACAAAAACACCTGTATGCCCCCACGCACTGCTGAGTCTTTTCATGTTGATAAAGTTAAATGACAGTCAAATGACTGAACGAGTGCTAGATCACGACTAAGTTCACAAAAGCCTTGATGATTAGACAAATTAGAGGTTACGTAAAAAGCTGAATGTTATGTGGACCTTCTTAAAAGCAACAGTGGCTTTGTTTCCATCTTCCTATTTAAATATTTTTGTCTTTTTTATCTTCTATTTCTATGTTGAATCATGCATCTTAATGCAGTAGCACAGAAAAAAACATGGCCCCTGTTGTGAACATATTAGTTTTAGGAATTGACATATTCTGTGTCAGTTTAGGTCAATATCTAGCTTTTGATTGCAGCGTCATTGCTCTGGTATATTTAAAGATCCCTCCATGCATGTACTCTAAAAGCTCAAAATCGTGCTGCAATCTGGCCGCTGCTCCTTTGACTTGTTTCCTCCGGTTCATTTCAAATTCCCCATTGTGCACTTCCCTCCTGCCTCGACTCTTTCCGCCACAATTACCATACACCTGGGTCCACTTGCCTTCTGCTTGACAGGCCAGTCTCGCTATAAGCCTAAACGACGTGCAGTACAGTAACACGGAGTGCATTAAAAGCTCAGAGCTCCCTTTCATCTATAAAAACCGGCGCGAGCAGCCATTTGGCAACAGTGGGTGGGGGGGACCATCCCCTGCTGCCATTTTATGATAGCAGCATTAGCTTTCACCTCGCCGTTTCTTGCTTCGTGAGATTGTGAATGTTTTGAACTTTCACCACATCAACCAGCCAATAAATTGTTTAAGAACTTGCCATCTCTGTTCATGTAGTTCCTTACATGGCAAGAAAATAAAAAAATACATACTTAAACAGAAATTACATACACAAATTGCACTTTAACTTTTAAGGTTTCTCTACTTTTTCAATTGCCTTTTCCTTGTAAAAAAAATAGCCTTAAATGTGTAGTAGAGGGATGAAATAATGGGCAGGTCTTTAACAACAATAATTAGCCTCCAAGCACAGCCAGAGCTTAAGAAGGAGGACATGTAATTGATGGGCTGGGATCAGCCTTCTCCCCTTTTGTCATCCTGTTTACCATGCCTAATTATGGCTCACAGTGGAAGATGTGGGAATTATCATTAACCAATGTATAATCAGAAATAATTCTTTTGATTTGCTCTTCATGAAGCGGTCCGTGAGCATACCCTCATACTGGGCTACTTAAAAAAAGGCTTTAAAATGTTGTTTTCAGAAATTCTAGTCGACTTTTCATGTTGCCGCTTCTTAACCGCCGTGATGCTCAGAGCACCATGTTCTTTAGCTGTCGTCTTAAAATAATCCCAGCCTCATTACAGACAACCTACTCCCTTTTTCACTGTTGCAGGCTGCACAGTTTATAGCTACAATACATAGCTATTATGTTGACTTGTAGACAATCAGATTTCACTGAATTGCTTAACTCCCAGAGGCTTTTTTTTTTTTTGTCCAAGAGCCAAGAAAGTGACTTATTGTCTCTAATAACCTCAAAAACTCTTTCAGCCTGCCACAGATGTGCAATTCTTTCTTGTGCAGTTCCTCCAAAATCGGTACAGAATGAAACATTTGCAACTTTAAAGCAAGTATATATAATATTGGTATTATGGACACTAGAAATGATTTGTAGATTTAGTGAAAGGCTAACTTCCCGACACTAAGTCAGTGTGAGGGCAATAAGGCTAAGAAAGTGTTTTGTGTCCTTCTCTTTCTGTACTTCTCCAGGTGTCTCATAGAGCTGTGAGGCGGCACATAACCAAGTAATAGCCTGCAAAAAGGGGGGGGGGGGGGCTTTCAGAGGACAGAGGTGCTGTTTGGACGGTAATGAAGCTGCACTGCCCTAACCCAAGGCGATATCTCAGCATCAAACCTTTCAGCTGGACAGTTTATTTGTCTTATGCCTCTGACTGGTCCCACAGGGAGGCTTCCTCCAAGTTTCTATGTAAGCCAGCGGGCTTAAGGGATCATTAGGTAGAGGCAAAAGCGATTTAAATTTGATTAGGGAAGACAAAATGAATGTTGGTAGGTGTCCTGTAGTTTAGTTTTTTGTTCAGATAATTATTTAAGACAGTAAGCTTCAAACTGGTGATGTCTAGCTAAAAGCTTAATTGTCAGCGGACTCACTTCTTTTGTCTTAGAAGAAGCTTAAAAGAAATCGTACACCAACTAGGTTCCCCTCCTGCTGTCTTGATGCTCTACCCACAGCTTTAAGAAAGTTTTCGTCTGATCATGCCTTTAAATGGTAATGTTGAAGTTCACAGTCCAACTTGTCTTATATATTGGCCTGCTTCTACTATTCCACTGCAATGTGCTTTCCTCTGTAATGTTTCCTTGTCTTATGTTCTGTTAATGTACAGCACTTTGCATTGTCTTGTTACTGAAATGTGCTCCCCAGATAAACTTGCCTTCCATTGTCATTGTGCGAGTAATTTATGGTGAAACAAAGTAGAGTTTCTGAGGTGCTTCCTGAAAGATGACATGTTATTTGTAATGGTGTTGCTTTGAATCTTTTTTTTATTGCCAAAATAGTTTGACATGTTATGTCAAATTAGAGTGTCTTGCAAAAATATTCACTCCTAATTTTTTATATTCATGTTTGGCATTTTTTTGTTTTTGTTGCCTCACAATGTGGAATTAAAACAGATTGTTGAGTTTGCACCATTTAATTTACAGAACATACCCACCCAACTTCGAGGATGAATTTTTTGTCTTTAAACAGCAAAAGGACAAATTAACAGAAAACTTCATGGTGCATGACTGTTCACCCATGCTAAAGTCTTTGTAGAACCTCTTTTTGCTGTAGTGATTTTGGATATGTCTCAATGAGACCTATCCCACCTCTGGGGAATTTTACCCATTCCTCAACTCCAGCTCCTTCATGTTGGATGGTCCTCCCTTGTAAACAGCAATCTCAAAGTCTAACAACACAGTCTCAATTTTTTTTGAAGTCTGGGCTTTGACTAGGCCATTCCAACACATTTAAATGTTTCCCCCAAAGTTTGAAATCTTTGAAATCATTCTGCGTACGTCATTCTGCGAACTCAAGTTGAGAACTTCTAGGAAGTATCCAGATGTCTCTCCTCTGCGTTCAAACTTAATGCGTCAGAGACTCAGAAGCAAGGCTATGCCGTGCTTTTACTTAGATGTGACTTCTTTATTTATTTTAGGTAAGGAAGGCGATGGGTGCCATCTAGTGCCTGTAAATACAAATTGCAACAGCTAAAATACGGGGAAACAGAGCGTTTAAAAGGGACACTTCAGTTTGGTTAAAATAATGGGAAATCCTGGCTAATATGGGACAGTGAGCGACCCAAATAACAGCACACAAACAGAAGTCCAAAAGGTCAATTAACTGTTGCAATTATTCCTAGATTTGCTTCACATTGAAAGGTTTTGTAGATTTTTAAGTCACTTTTAAAATAAGTTTCTGACTTTCAATGATAGAATTCTGATTTTAGGCAAGTATTCTGACTTGGAAGTCAGAAATCTAAAGTTACAACGACAAACAGGACTCAATATAAGCATTAGCATGCTAATCTATGCGAATCAAACTTGCACTTTATCAATCTATACCAACGAGCAATGCAATCCCTTTTGATTGATGCAGGGTAGAATTTATGTATTCAACTATTATTTTATCTTGTGACAAATGGCTATTAAACTATGAAAGGAATTAGCATTAGCGTGCTAAAACATTAGCCAGCTCAAGATGCCTGAAACATATTAAATATAATGCTCTATCACATTGTGATGCAGTACAGAAAATCTCTGCGTCACTTTTTGTTGTAACTTGTGACAGGTTTGCAGTGGACCACATGTCGGAGTATTATTTCAAGGACCAATCCATTAGCATTGTGCTTTAGTACATTATAATCAATCCCACAGTGTAATGAGGTCTATTTCACCAATTCAGTATAGAATTTTTATTCCTTTTATGGTATCGTGTGTTTAGATATACAGCTGCAGTTTGGAACATAAGATGGCTGAGTAACTATTCAAAGAATGAGTGAAAAAACCAGCCCACGAGAGTATATAATTGTGTGATTATAAATAGCAAATTATAACATCTTAGAAAAGGTTACTTTTGTACTACACACTGTGAAATATCAGTGTTCCAGAAATACAAAGCTTTTAAGATCTTTTCCCCAGTTTTCGAACCAGGAAAAGGTTTTCAGTGTCCAGTGCCTAAAAGCTTTAAGAGCACCCAGGTAATAACTAGTGATTTTAAAATCTAGAGGCTCTTCGCCATCACACGAGCACAGTGATGAGTCACACTAAAGCTGAAATATCTTTTATTTGTTTAAGTGTTAATGAATAAAACCATTACATGCTATATATATATATATATATATATATATCCATTAGGCATAGACGTGAACCAGAAGACAGTTTTCTTTCAGGTAAAATTCAAACGGAGTTTCTGTTACGACAGAGAAAGAGAAACAACAGTGTTTGGGAGCAGCAAAAAAGAGAGTGCTGTTGTGCACATGTAATTACAGACAAAGGCGCTGTCACTGGAAAAGTCAGTGGGTACATATTAACTCCATTTCAGCTCACCTGACAAGCCACCCACGTCCATTTTTTTCAGGTTTTTGGCCTCAAGGACGACCACGGTCAGCTTGCCGGCGGTGGGAACGTATCGCAGAGAGAAGCAGATATCACCCAGCTTCTCTTGCTGTTAAAGGGGAGAAACGATGCAGCAGATGAGAACACCTTTACAGGGTTACTACATATTCATTATGTCAAAAAAAAAAAAAATCCAGGCTTTTCCAGACTCAATTTGTCAGAGTTACCAGTCCTATTTAGCCCATTTTTGCAAAAAATAAATACAACGTTTCACTGTGGATGATGAATGGATGGGTTGATGGTAGATGAATTAATAGATGGAATGATTAATGAATGGACTGATTATGGAAAATGGAGCGATTGGTGGGTGGAGGGTACATTTTTGGCATTGTCAGTGTATAACAATTATTTTTCCCATTCTTAATCAGACATGGACATAACTAAATCTAATTCCATACTTTTCCAGAATTATTAGGAACCTTGGTGCTAAAAACCTCAACAGAAAACAACATTTTCTGTCTCACTGGGTGAGTGGAAATGTAAGAGAGATTACAAACTTTTCAGATGAGCAAACACTAAGCTGTCATTTGCCCTCAGAACAAAGCAGACATGTTTATTACTGTTTATTTCAGCTCTTCACAAGCGGAAGAAATAAAATCAGATGTTCGGAAGCATCAGTGCATCTGAATTAAAGATTAATGTACCGAACACTGACAGAGTTATTGCACAATGCTCAACTCAAACCAGAGTGCGTGAACATCATTTATTTTAAATGCATATCATGAAGTTTGCAAACTACGAGAAAACAGATGAACATCTAAACCATTTTCTTTTGAATATTTAAAAAAGTTAAATATCACTAAGCAAAACAGCTGTCTAAAAGATTTCCTGTTTAATATGTTGATGGCCAACTTTAAAAATATGCAAACTAAGCTACTCAGTTTGGCAAACTTAGCTTTGTTTGGGATCAAACTGTATCTTTGAAGTGTTCTCTGCTTTAAAATCAGCTTTTTTCTGCACTTATGTCTCTGCTGGATAAGGGCTGCAATCACTTCATCTCTTCTCACAAATCAGCATCACAACACTGCCTCATTACAAAGGACCGATGAAAAACTTATTCACATTCTGGACTTCATTTTCATCAAACTAATGAAAGCAGAATCAGAGCACACCTGTTGGGTCACACCTGTATGAAGTGTGGCTATTTTAGAGATTTAGAGAAATGTTTTTAGTCATCTACACACCGGTCCTGAATATCGACCTTGGTTACACTTCAGAAAGTTTTCATCAGAGTTTAATGCGGATTTGTTTCCTGTTGCAGAATCAGACTGCTGTTTTGTTATTTTGTTTTATCCAACAATTGTGGCTGCCAGCTGATATAAAAACTTAAAAGAAATTTTTCTTCTACTTACGTCATATAAGGCTGCAGAATGTAAAAGTGCACATAAATAAAACCTTCATTAACAGTAAAGATGGGGGTCTTTATGCTTCCTTTAAAACAAAAAAGTCTAACTCTTGCCTATTGGACTTGGAACATTTCGATAGCTTTACATGGATGGATATTAAATACAATAAATATCTTGCACAGAAACATTCTTAAAAGTTCTTCTAAATATTATAATCTGTAGTAAACTAAAAATGAAAGAGTAACTGGTTTAGCCAGAAAAGCATTAAGGCGTCAGCATGAGAAACGCAAAGCATCACGCCGGGTCACTACATCAACAAGAAGCAGTGCAGCCACGCCCTGAAGGAACCAAGTGATGCCCTTCAGCTAAACAACTCCACCAACCACTCTGTGGTGTGATAATTAACCTTCAAATCAACCCGCCGTAATGCTAAAAATAAGGTTGCCAACATGTGCTATATGCCATGACATTTACCATGAAAATTGAATCTCCTGAGCTGCAGCCTGGAAACTCACACTCCTATTAATTGAACGGGAAGTGTGGACATATGATTAAGTGACATTTCGAGGAGAAATGGATTTCATCAGCCACGGCAACGTATTTGTGGTACAAGCACAGCAGAGTAATGACTGGAGTATCACTTATGCAATAAAAAAAAAAGCTCTAGTTATGGAAACAAGAGATACACCATGTTCAAATCTGGGCCTTGCATAAAACAACGTACAGTAAGCAGAATGTTTTCAGACTTGTGTTTCTTGTAATATTTGTACGCTTCCATGGATGAGAAGTCTTACCTCCTCCTTCTCAGCACTCTGTATATCTCTCCACTCCTCTGTTACACGGCTGAAGTCCACTTTGTTCATGGGCACCTTGATATCGCCGATGGCATCGTGCTTGGAAAAGCGGTCAAAGTCGTAAACCGTCATAACCAGCGTTTTACCACCAAGCTCTACGTAGGGCACCTAAAGAGAAAATAGGGTGATTAAAACAAGGATTCAAACCATTGACCATACAAATGTTTCTGGAAAACTCAAATATATTTTTTCAGTCACTATTGGACCCTTGGTATATGCAAAATTGTTTATTTTTTGCTGAATTTGTAGCCATCCATTCCCATTGATATCTGTATATGGGAGGTTTCTGAATATCCACAATCAGTTTCAGCCTCGCTATGGAGAGGAATATATATTAAACTTTCATCACCTGATGAGCAGCATGAAATTGTCTATTTGAGAGGGCTTTACTGTGCTAAAGAGGCAAACCACAGTGTGTCACGTAGCTCAAGAACTTAAAAAATGTGCAGTTCTTTGCACGTATCTCAGTCAGAAGGAATTATGTACAGAAAACCCAGTCTTTCTCTTTTACTGATCGTTGTGAGCTGATCACATCAAGCCTTACGGAGCCTAAAATGTTTCATGAGTCACACTGCAATTATTGACATAATTATATTATAAACTCTTTGAGAGAGCTTTTTACTCATCCTCCTCCATCCTCATTGCTAATTATAATGCAAAAGCTTCTCTCTGACAGCTCACCAGGTATAGTTGGCATTTAAAAGGCAGTTTGAAAAAATCCCAATTTTTCTTGGTCCATATGTGCCGTTTGGTTTGTCCAAACCGTGCAGAAACATTCATGCTAAATTTTAACATCATGGTGTGTCTTAGTCAGTCGAGAAGGGAGCATATGAGGAGGATTTTTTGTTTTTGACTGATGACCTATGCACTTAATTAAATCTGAAACGTCAACTTGGTGATCTGGGTCAACATGACAAATGAGCTGTAAAACATGCTGTTTATTCTGACAAACTAGAAGGAAGACGTATGCGGGGCAAGAAGAATATTCATGATGAATAATCCATCTAAAGACTGGAGCATTTCTGCACTGTCCTTTATTATGATGTACACAAGTGGGACCATTTCTGGTTAAAGTCTTGTAAAGTTCAACATTTTTCTTGCTTTCTGTTCCTGGGCTGTTTGGGGAATGATTTAAAATAAACAATGTATTAAAATTTAGATTTCGCTGTCATTGTATGGTCGGGCTGGTTTCAGATGCCAGGCTATTATGAGACACGAGGAAATGGTAACTCTCCAGCGTCTCAAAATAATCAGAGCAGCTGTGACGGTTCAGCCATTACTACCTCCTAGGATCTTTTTTGGACTCATGGAAAGCCTGACAGATGCCCAGTTTCCCCCTTTCATATGGATGGCTTGATTTTTTTTTTTTCTTGTTTCAGTTTTCTTATGTGAGCCATATCTTTGCCAAGACCCTGCATAGTCTGAATGGTTTTTTAGGGAACCATCTTGCCATCTGCTTTGATTTTATTCTAATTGGTGTTTAAAATTAGTTAAACTTATTAGTGAGACGTGAAATTTAAAGGTACTTGATGAATATGTTTTCGTTTTTTCATTACAGATTCTATTGTAGTCAAGCAGAACCTTGCAGTGTTTGAAGGGAAGGTGCCTAAATGAGCCACATTTAAATGATTTCTTTCACAAGTTGTCTGTTATGTGTGCATACAAAACTGCATCACCTCTTGAGTTTGGAAGCCTTTTTATGCCTGAATAATTCATAGGTTAGAGTTAAGGGATTTTGTAAATTGTCGGTCCAGACTGAAACTTTCAAAAACCTCAATATAAGCCAGAACTGGACTTTACTTTCTTAATGAAGGTTTCCTGATCTAAGTCTTATGAACAGAGATAATAAACAAGGTAAAAAATAATACTTGGTTGTCCTTGACTACTATTAAAACATCACAATTTCTTCTTTACAGCTGCCACATGTCTTCTTTTCCTATGATCCATTACAGATTCATAAGTATTTAAGAAAAACACTCAATAAATCATGCATTTACAAGGCTATCACATCGCATTATGCCCGATGTACATCAAACACCTGAGCTCTCCACTGTTGAGCGAATAACAAAACTTTCTCCAGCGCTAAGCAGCGGCGATGCATCCATTACGGCTGTGGCGAGGTCGGGTGTAGCGGTGCATCTGCCTGTGTTAATCCCAATCATACTGAGCCTGAGAGTTAGTGTGTGTGAGAGATATTCTGTCAGGAGCTTGTTAATGCACCAGCTGCTTGCTGTCTGCACACCTTCCCAGATTTCTAGGCTGCATGCAAATCAGATTGTCAACGGAAGCAAAAGATTTCCAGCTACAAAACTGTGGAAACGTGTTGGAGCTCACAGAAAATGCTCAAGCCATTAATGCGAGACTTACCTTGAACATGAACTGCTCATTGAAGACGGGATTTAGGGTCTTCCTGTGGACTTTGGTCTCAAATTTCTTCTTCTTGTCAGGCAGAAGGTAGACCTTCACATAAGGGTCCGATGTCCCTCCCATATCCATGGCAGGCAGCTCTGCAGCCTGGATGATCCCCACCATGAGCTGCAACGGGAAGGCACGACGTGTCAGAGAGTGCACAAATTATACCTTTGCCTGTCAACTGACACACAAATCACACATTAGATAAAGAAACACCACCTAACTATGGGTCTGGACCAAAAGGAAACTTTCCTTTAAATGTCAGCGTCAATCAGCAGGTACTAATGGTATCCTAAAGATAATTCAGTGTCATCTTAACCGGGAGACGGCTCCGATATTAGAAGGTTAGAAAGGAAGAACATGACGGCCCCTGAAGAGTCCGCAAAGGTCACGGCGTGTCACACCAGGAATGAGACGAGTGCTTTTTTTCCCCTCGTACGGTTGGTAATTGATAACCACGGCAGGGGTCCTGGGTGGCTGATTGACCCGTCAGTCAGAGGCTCGACTCAAAGGCCTCTCAGGAGGCGCCGCTAGTCAGTCAATCAGCTTCCTATCAGACAGGCATCACGCAGCAATCTGGAGGCTGACCAGGACGCCCAGCCGTGGAGCTCCACAGCTGTCAGGAGCTGCGTCAGCTTCCTGCAGCGCTGACGGCGCGGCAAACAAAAACACAAGCAACCACCAAGATATACAAAGAAAAGATTCAAGGATCAACTCTGTGGCTTTATATGATGAGTCTTGGAAAGATTCTGTCTCCTGACGCTAATTTACTGCTGAATAGATATTAATGTTCAAACAATGAGGAACTAAAACCTATAATTATGTAGCAAGAAGAAATGACAATAAAAGCACACTGTCTATTTACTTTACTTTAGTTCTTGGATACATCGAGTTCCTGAAATAAGGAGGACCTTTTATTTTACTTCCTTTTAAAGGAACTACTGTAACCGTCCCAGCACTGAGAACTCAGGTTTATTCTCTAATTTCTAATATCTGTCAGAATTACAAACAACTCAATGAAAGCTGCTAAAATCTTTAAGGATTTCTTTATGGTCTAAATCTATTAATGTTTTTTTTGTTTTATGAGCCTCTGATGTGAGTAAAGGTAGAGTTATTGTAATAAAAAAATCAAAGCACAAGCTAAATCATATAGAGGCTGGTTCTTGCCAAATAAATTAGATTTTTTTTAATTAGTTTTGAAATGACTTGGCTTCTTTCACTTGTGTTTTTCTCACTCCTGACTCTTTAGACCTTGCCTGCTCGTCACAGTTGAATTACTGACAGTAAAAACTAATTCAGAGACAAAAAGTCGACAAAGCCGCAATTAATTACTATTTCATCTAAGGAATAATTTCTAATATAAGAAGACAAAATCTTCCTTGGTGATTTAGTACACAATGTAAAACACAACTAAAACAAAACAACATAGGAAATGGTCATTTTTTTTTTTTAGATAATTTTAATTGTAATATTTTTTAGATTTTTGATATTAGACCCTTATCCTTATCCAAGTTAATGGCTTAAATTGGTAATTTTACTCTTAGAAGATTGCAACAGGTTTAGGTGTGGCCACGTTTTGGATATCAAGGCATACCAAGATTTTAAACAGCTGCAGCTAAAAAACACTTTTTTTCATCACACTATTACTATTTTTATAATCTTTTTGACAGGTACACAACCAGTCAGCTCAAACGACTCTGGACCCACATGTATAAATAAAGGTAACAAATGAATGAACCAATAAATGACGGAAGGCGGCTGCTACATTTCCACTAAAATCAGTTGTTTGGAAATATTTCCAGGTGAGAAAACTACAGACAGTACATGCTGGGAGCCTAACAGAGCATCAGCCATCACTCTTAGTCTTAAGGTAACTCTAATAAATTGTCTGGGATCAAAGAGGTACTTTATATTATATTCAGCTGAAACCTAACCAGAAGATCAGCTACCTGAGCTGCTATATGTACTAAAATAGCCAATATTAGCTTATTAACCTCAATCAGTGTGCCTCAATAAGAAGCAAACAGCAAAACAATATATTTTGTGCACAAAGCATTCTTGATTAACTGTTCATTCTCTAACAGCTCAGATTTGTTTACTTTAATATATAAAAACAATTCAATGTTATATATAACATTGTTACAATTCTAATTCATCATAAATTCATCATACCAACCCATGTTTACACATTTTGTTTTGCCTTTGCAACTAGATTCATAGTTATTTTGATAACCAGGAGGTGGCGCTAATGAGTAGAGAGACTTTATACCATCAGATGATGTGGAAACCAAACTGATACTTTGTTTTACTAGTAGCATTTTACATAATCACATCCACTGTGAGCATTTAAAGACTAGTTTCTAGAAAGTCACCAAAAGGTAGCTAAACTTTAGAGTTTATCTTTTAAAATTGTAATCAAGATGGCGCAGAGGATGGCCGCCTTGGTACTACGCCTGGAACCAAAGTCAAATTCCTTTTTTGTGCACAAATTCTTGGCCAACAAAGCTGCTTCCGATTGTTACTTCTGCTCTTAAGCAAGCTGTCAAGGTTTTCAGTTAAATTTGGTAAACTTCCACACACGTTAACATGATGGGGGTGAGATCCAGCTAATGAGGATCACCAAAGTGATGAAACATTTTAATAGGGATAGCAGACTTTCTGACTGTGACACGAATACACACATGCTTTCAAGAATAATTACAGATACTATAGGAAGTCAACCAGGTTTTGCATGATGTATTTAACAGGTTTAAGGTCTTTGGGACAAGAAGTTTTGCAGCATAACTTATCAGAACCTTCTCTAAGGGAATATTTACATATCTTAGGAGGCAAAAAGGAGCCATTCCAGCTGTCATTTGCTCTAACCTTCACTGAAGTACGCAGAGCACCGGAGACAGGAAGTGGCACTTGGGCTTTATGCGTAACAATTGCTCAATGCAAGCTGTCCTCCTGATTTCCATCCATCCATCTATCAGCACCATCAGTAGGAGACACATCATGTCACACCTTCTTTACTGTGGGAGGCATTGATGCCTGAGGAAAGATTAGAGCAGGATGTGCCTGGAAAGGCTGATTTCCAGTTTGCTGATTTTGCTAATTGGCTGTGTTGTGTTTTTAAAAGGCTGCATGCTACACTGTGGTTCAAATTAAAGAGAAGAGGAATGAATTACAATAATAAGACTGCTAAAGACTAAAAACCCTTTATAACTGTTATAAAATTACAATAATTTGCATTAAAATAAGCACTATGTGATATTTCTAAATCTATTTATCCTTCAATACATTTAGGCTGGGTAATAAGTAGGATGTATGCTATATAACATAGGTATCAGCCAATGCTGGGGATTTTTTAACATATCCGTATCAGTCCGATAAATAAAACTGGGCTGATATTAACAACCAATGTTTATTTCATTCTAGTTTCCCTTTGTGCCTGAGTCTCAATAGGAGAAAGGGTTGGTCATCAGGTTTTTATTCGGTCATGTGACAGTGATACATCGCAGCCAGGATTGTGTTTTTTTTTAATGAAGCAGCGTGTAAGTCTAGACTCGGGCTGGAGAATTAACTGTATTTTCAATATAATCGTAGTTTTAAAAAATGCAATTGCCAAATGACAGAGGTCTGCGATGTTTGGCTACGTAACAATTAATGGATCAAACGCACTTTAGGTATTGGTAATATATTTAAAGTGGGTTTGCTCCATATGGAAGGGAAGAGTTGCAGGAGTGAGATGATCTAATTTTATAATTTATTTTAGAGTTTATATAATCCTACGCTTTTACCAGAAACTTTCAGGAATCTCATTATAGCATCAAGTACCGCTCAGACTGTTTAATACATAGACTTGTTTGGAGTTTGCACTTTAAACTATATGTCCAAGAAGGATTGATGTCCCAATCAATTAAAAGCTTTTCTCTTAAAAGCTTTTCTTTTGAATAAGAATATTCTGATTAATAAAAACAGTTCAACTTCTTGTTTTAAATAGTCCTTGTTTACAAACAACTTTATCTATAGGCCATTTTTGTTGCTTGTGGTGAAGGCAGATAAAAGTCCAAATTAAGGGGCCCTTTCTTGACTCATTTCAAAATTTACAATGATGCTCCAGATTAAAAAAGTTAATTAATTTTAATAAAATGTGTTCCATCTCCTTCAGGGATAGGATCGTAGTGCGTGGACCTACTTGGTAGTGACCTGGGTGGGCTAAATGGGATTACTTTTTAGTGATTGATTTTCTGTTTATTATTTTAAGTCTGTCTGTGTTGGATAAATATTTCTTTGTATTTACAAACTATGTACAAAAGGAAAAGAAAAGAAATAAAAAGACAGTGATTAAAAAAGTCTAAATTAAGTCGCAATCACAATTATGGTTGAAATATATCGGAATTTTGATTTCTGGCAAAAGCGCACCGCCCTAGTCTAGACCATAACCCACATTACAAAAAAATCAGCATAGTGTTCAGTCAGGACAAATTGTTACAATATTTGACCATTACAGAAACGTAAACACACACCCCGGTAAATATCGGTTATCGGACATAACAGCAATATTAATACCGGATATCGATATCGGTCCAAATTTTCATATCTGTGCATTCCTAGAAATAAGCAGTTTAAGCAGAAAGAGTCAACTTTTAACTTGTCAGTGGAGCGTATTTGTCATGAATTGATGCTTCTGAATAAAGCAGGATTGAAAACAGTATACCACTCATGTGCCTTACAAGTTAATTGACATAACTGCGACTTAAACATTTCAACAATGATTCAGTTATGATTATTTAATCTAACGCAGATCATTCACACACCAGGGGAACCAGGTTGGTTGAAACAGAAACGTTTTAGCTTCACTTGCTTTGTGATTAATATAGAAAATAACGGCTTGATCAAGCAAGGCACTCTGAGACGGCGGTAACGTCTTCTCCACATGGTCTGTTGATCCTTTTAAAAAAGAGACTGACACTCTGGAAAAGTATCAAACCTGACCCTGAATGAGAACAACACTGTGAATCCTGTGTCATTTACCCCAGTATACACATGCTACTCAGAAAAAGAACAAATCAACAGCAAGACACACACTTCAAAGACATGACAGGACTTAATGTTCAAGACATCTCCCTTAATTTCCTCATGTTTAGACCCACATAACATATTTTTCAAAACGGCAGCATCTGTGGCATGATAGGAACTATTGACAGCGACTTCACTCAGTTGTCTGTGGTGTTTTAGTTAGACGGGCTCATCTGTGTTCAAATTGCCAATTAATTCACTACCTTGCCTCACCTATGGTCATGAGATATGGATCATGAGGGACAGATCGAAGTGGCGGATACAAATAGATGGATTCATTACCTTGTGAACAATATACAGTACACAATTTATACGATTAAAGCTACATGTTGCCCATATATATATTTACCTAAACACTAAGTATGGTTTATATCCAAAAGGTTTTGACTGTACTTAACTTGAACACCTTTACTGCTGTAGCTTCTTTTCTAAATCAAATTAGCACATTCAATCTCTATAAACCATAAAATATTACCAAAAAAATGTAAATGAAGCCTGACATAGTTGATTCTTACTCTGAATATCCAAGAGCTTTTTCACATTTATCAGTTCAGGAAATTGCAGTTTTAATACCAATATGTGGGACAAAAACAACAAAATCTTGGGTTATTTGTTTGGTTGAGAGCTAAAAATTTCGATTAGTGAAATTGAAAATTCTTGCCAGATAATTACAAACTACAGTGTCACTTTTAAAAATGTAAAAACCTCTGGTCACTTGGCCCTCTGGATAAGTGAGTGCACATAGTTCTGCTCCCCTGTCTCAACAGCTCACAATCTGCAAAAATATTTTTTATGTTCTTTTACTTTACGTCTCTGCTTTGTGGTTACTTCCTTGCAAATTAGTTTGTTTTATGTTTTATACTCTTTGTTTGATTTATTTTTTTGCCTGTATTATTTAGTGCATTCACAAGCTGGCTGGCTTCTGGGTAGTGAAGAGCTCTTCTTCAACCACATCCTGTGAGACACACACAGCTACAATAAGTGCTGGGAATGAAAGCCGGATCGATCACAAGATAAAATGTGGATTTAACCATTACGAGAGAATCTCTCCTAGCATTTTGGTTAGATTTAGTGTTTTAAGAGCTTAGTTAGTTCTTTATCAGACCTATTCAAAATATGAATTATGTAGATTTTAACTATCTGATAGGCTTTGGAGATCATTTTTTAAACAGGTTGTCAAGAAGCAATCACCATGTAAAACAGCTTCCAAATGGGAAACAATGAAGAAAATGGCAAACTACACGATGCAGGCTTATTCTTTACTATGTTTCTAGATACCTACAAAATTGGAAGTAAAAAAAAAAAAAACCCTGAAAATTTAATTGAACTAAACATGTTGTTTCAATGTCAAAAACATGGACAAAGAAATCCAGCTATTATAAAACATGGTTATTCTTTGCTTTTGTTCCCCACTGGTAATCTAAAATATTTAACTTAAAACGGCCAAAAAGCACGTTTAACCACCTGACTGACACCAAACCTCAGAGTCAGGAGTGGAACAACAGCGGCTGTGTTTGCACATCTGTGGGGATTTTCCTGTTTAACTAAGGACTAACAGCAGAGGACTGCTGGAATAACCTTAATTTGTGAGAGAAGCTTCAGTCCGATGAACAGCCTGCTGACCACAATCAGCACATAGGAGAGTAATTCAGACGCCGGGGCTTCTTATACCAAGAGCTTTTTCCGCCCCAATGCATGGATAAACTCACTTCCACAGAATAGAAATTGGCTTTCCTGGGTAATATTACCACAATGGCTTTGAGCGTTATCAAAATGAGCTGTTTGATGATAAAATTAATATGATTGCTTTTTAAATTCATCTCTTCTAAATGTTGAGTTTATTCCACTTCTTCTGACTGGACACAATGCAGTATTGCCGTTCTCTGACCTGCGATTCGAACAATGAATACAATAATGATGTTGAAAGAGGCAGTGATGCTGTAATTCTCTTCCTGCTGTTCTGAGATGGCTCTTTGTGGTCCATTTGCCGTGTATTTGCCTCATGTAGTCTCCTCGCAGCTCCCCGAATGACTTGGATCTTTTACAAAACCTTTTTCCTCTCATTAGTGTATAAACCCGGCATCGGGCAGCAGCTATTTGCAGTGCTTAACAGAGAGAAACAATGCTTTGCCATTAATCAGGAAGCGTTTCTGCACCCTGATCCTTCTGCTTTAGCATTTGCACACAGGAAACTAGTGTTTACAGCTTCTCCTCGGAAGGACTTGACATTTACTACATTTAGGGCCTTCATGGGACAAGAGTCCCATTACAAATACTGACAGCAATTAGTGCAAAGATCTTAAAGAGGGGCTCTTAAGGGTGAAGCAAAGACAGAATAGTAAGCTTGCGGTGTGTTTATGAGGCCTAATTGTGACATTTTGATTGAGGGTATTTTTTTTCCACCAACAAAAATGTCACGAGGATTCAGTTTTATTTTACACCCTCATCTGGATGCAAATCAGATACAGACCATAAGAATAAAAATAGGTTTTCAAAAAGTTTGCAAAAACAGATGATAATGGTGAAACCATAAGTTAAACTTTATTATTCTAAACGATTTGGTATCTATTTCATATGCACATTACAGCAGCCAGATTGTGTCTGGTAGATATGCGCGAGTCCTGAATGAATCGTTCAAAACCTGAGTCGCTTTACTGACTCATGAGTCACAATTCGTCATCTCTATTAACCCGTTCACTTACTTGCCCCTGTTACCGTTAGCTGAGTGAAAATAACCGACCAGACAACTTGTCACTGGGAAAAACTACACCTATGTTTTTTTTTTTTACTCACAAAGAACAACTAAACGCAGGCGCGGATCAGTCAGTTAACGATTCAGCTCGGTGCGGCTCGAGCCGAGATGAGGCAGTGAGTTATTTGGTTAAGCTCAGCAGCAGCACGCTTGCGCTCTCTGCAGGTGGGAGAGCCCATCCGTTTCCTGAAAGTCTGCTGCCCTGCTCTTTGCAGTCTGCTCCTGTAGTCTGAATGACAGATTACAACTTTAGGGTATGAATCACTACTGCTTGCATGCTTCAAGATTCAGGATTTGCCATATCTGAGACAAAATCGCAGATATGTAGAAATGTGATTAATTTCCAACAAAGGACATCACAGTGTTACACTATAGTGTGTAACTGACTCAGCGACTCAGTGGCTCAGTGACTAAAAAGTGAGTCACTTTAGTGAATGACTCATAAAAACTCAAGTCAGTAAAAAGAATCACACTTCCAATCCCTAATATCTGGTGTAAATTTAATGTTTTTTAGCGATACTATTCTGCTCTCCTCAACATGTGATGATGCTGCTTAAAGTACCTTGTCAAAAGAATATAACAAAATTTTTATTAATTTGGAAATAACTGCTTTCTTCATAAATATTACATATAAATTAGCCAACAGATGAAACTGTTTTTCAGCAATATTTGAAATTTCACTTAGTTTTAAGCATACAACAAATGTTCTCTGGAAACATTTACTTGCATAGTTGTACAGGATTTATACTTTTTACTTGCCCCTAAAGGAATTAAGGTTTTAAAAGGTATCTAAGTTGATCTAATGTCTTCCATAGGTTTTAGTTTGGCCTGTTCTTTGACTTCCAAGATCTCCAGTGAGCTAAGACTATAGCTTCTTTGGGGTCAGTGTCACAAGATGTGAAAACTGTCATCCATTCATTACACTTTAGCGCCACGGTGGAGCTCATTACCTTTGTAATCTAGAACCTCATAGAGAGCTGTCACTGCCTCCCAGTACAAGACAGATCAGCACTGTGAAATGTAATATCGTCCATAAAATATCCCTTTTATGAAAGGCTGTCTCCTCCAAAAGAAATAAGGGTATGGATGACTGATCAGCAGTGATGTGTGCACTGTGTAATTTCATTAGCAGCATCACTGGCAGGAATAATTCACAGGTTAAGCAGTAGAAAATATTGATATTGACCAGTGTGCGCAGGGTCTATTTGAATTATAGAGTGCAGGTAAAGGACTGTGTCCACTCAGCATTTGTTTTAATTAATGTACATAGTAATGTATTGTTTATTGGAACGGTTAATTTCACAGATCGATTGATCACGCATCAAACTTCGATTAATTTTAAAATCAAGACTTTGTTGTAGAAGTCTGAACATATTGTGGATTTTCCACACAAACTTTTAAGATCTCAACAAGCTGACGGGATGATTCTGGCTGGTTGCTTGACAATTATTTGTAGCAGCATTGGAAACGTTTATTTAAATTGGTTTGCTTGCACACATATGGCTCTTAAGACAGTCAACACACTTTCAACACGGTTGAGACTTGGACTTTTGAGAAGACCATTCCCCAAATCTAATGTTGGGTTAATTTATTTCAAAACCAGTTTGTATGTGTCAACCATTTACTAGACTTGAGGGGAAATTGAAAGATTTATGGACAGTACTTCCTTCTTCAATATTCGATCCACTGGCACCACTGGGAGAGGGAAACACACCCACAGCATGATGCTGCGATCACCATAAGTTCACAGATTTGAGAGCATCATATTGGCTCCCCTTCACATCACAGCTTTGCACACTACTATTAATGAACATTTTGTCCCTTCACATCATACAAGCCAATCCACCGAGATCATGAGCCATGTGTGCTTTCAGATCACACAGCTCAGAACATGCATGTTCAAATGCATGCAGTGCTTTCGGTACAAGCA